>NC_139840.1:26348171-26480671 GCF_963691815.1 Echiichthys vipera | reverse complement strand
CTTTTCTTTTTCAAATGAAATAATTATTAAAGTGATGGGGCGATGGCTACCCATTTGATTTTGATCTTTGATGACTGTACAAGCCAGTGTCATGGAGCTGTCCTGCTGTATGTTAAACACTAATTCACTAAAGATAATTTTCAACCAGCTGAGACAAGTGAGACGGTATACTTTAATCAGCGGGTGAGCAGCGGGTGAGTGGCAGGTGAGCGGGTGAGCGGCGTGCTCCGGTTGCCGGCTCAGTTCACCTGCAGTGACACACACCCTGTAACACTAGTGCTAACTGCTGTAGCTCGGTTAATGCAACCAAACGCTGTATTTCCAGCATTCAAAATGTTCCAGTGAAGTGTGATGAAGTAAAAACACAGTGAGAGTTCTGAGACTTTAAAACAAAACTGCACCCAAAAACAAGTCCACGGCTTTCTATGATAGTGTGCCACCTATTGAGCATCATGGCAATTGCAGACCAGATTTTACTGCGCATATTTCCTACCCCCAAAGCACCACTATCTTTGATTGGTGACTTAGCCTCTTTGTACTAGTCTTGCATCCAACATGGAACTGTCGTCTGAGAGGAGCACTCAAGCGCACTTGCCCCTGGGAGTTGTGGTGTTGTAGTATGACTTTGCCGATAGTTTACTACTTCAGATGCAATTTGAGAAGACTACAATTAAATTAAACCAGCCAAAGTGGCTAGTAGAAGCGACTGTGTTACCAGCCACGGCTGTTATCTACCCGCATTTGGGGGATGTTAATGTCAAGCCCTGGTTAGAGTGGACTTCTAGGTCTAAGGTGGGCTTTTTTTTTAGAAGGGGTCTGATGACAGTAGATTTAAGAGCAGATGGAAAATAATCAGTCTGGGGTGAGTGGTTGATAAATTGGGCAATCAGGGGACTTAGATTTTTAACAGAACTGTAGGAAGGGAGTCCAGGGCACAAGTGAAAAGTTGATGTCCTCAACCTTTTCCTTGCCCCCCCTCCCTCTCCCCCCCGCGCCCCAGCCCCGTTTGTACTCACACTGCCAGGGCCGGCCAATGCTTCTTGCTGTCCATACGCCATCACGCCGTAACACGTCACACGCATTGATCGCGTGTGTGTGGCTTTGTTTACAAATCTTTCCATAGACCTCGGAGTTTTTGTGCGTCTTGTCGACTGTTTTTGAATATTTTCATCCGACCAAATCTGCAGTAAACACTCCACCTCCGCACCACACCAACGTGAACCTTTCACCGCCATTGTTGTTGTTGTTGTTGAATGTCCGCGCATGGTCCGTCCTTCTATTTACATGTCCGAACAGGCGGACATAACGCTACTGCCGTAGGGCTCGTGCTCGTGCGCACACTCGTGCTCGTGCGCACACTCGTGCTCGTGCGCACACTCGTGCTCGTGCGCACACTCGTGCTCGTACATGTGCAAACGGCTCCGCTAAAGCCCACCTCTTTCAAGCGGGCCGTGGACGGTCCGCTGGCAGCAGTTGAGCGCGGAGCGGGTGCACTCACACTGCTTAAAGGTACTAGGCTTTAGCTGAAAAAACGGTTTTAGCCGCGGCCAAAAGGACAGTGTGAGTAGGCTCTATGAATGCTGTAGTTTATGGTTAACGTGTGTGTGTGTGTGTGTGTTTGTGTGTGTGTGTGTGTGTGTGTGTGTGTGTGTGTGTGTGTGTGTGTCACAGCTCATTTCTGCCTCACACTCTGCACCTGCTTCAATCTGCCAATCAGACACACCCCTCTTATCAAGCCAACTCCACTCACCTGTGCTCTCTGCTCTGGCTGCATTTAAACCCCAACTCCACACTCACTCACTGCCAGATTGTTCTCGATGCTTGCACCAGACTCTCCAGCGTTACTCTGCCTGATCTCCCGGTTTCGACCCAGCCTGCCTCTGACTATCCTGCCTGACCGATCTCCTGGAAACCACCTCAGCCTTCCGTCCCTGACCACGATCCTCGCCTGTCCCCTTCTGGATTCTGCCTGTCGGCTCCTGTGGCTAACTGGCGTTTACCTGGTTCAGCTCTTCAGAGTGAGTGTAACTCAAGTCTCCTCTGCGGCTACCTGCAGCGGCGTGACTCTGATTATTCCCTGCATCAAGCCAATAAAGTTTGTTACCAACGATACCTGCCTGTATTTGTGCTGCTATTGGGTCCCAACCAAACCCGTTACACTGGGCCCCGTGCTTTAGGGTCCTTGTCCCCCCCTCTAGGCCCGTTTGTACTCACACTACCTGGGCCTCGGAGAATGCTTCTTGCTGCCTATACGTCATCACGCCGTCACACGCATTGATGACGTCATCGCGATGCGTCGCTTTGATTACAAATCTTTCCATAGACCTCAGAGTTTTTGTGCGTCTTGTCGACTGTTTTTGAATCTTTTCATTGACCAAATCTGCAGTAAACACTCCACCTCCGCATCACACCAACGTGAACCTTTCGCCGCCATTGTTTGAAATGTCTGCACATGGTCCCTCCTTCTTTTCTATGTCCGAACAGGTGCACAGAAAATGACGTCAGAACCGCCGTAGGCCTCGTGCTTGTACTTGTACACGTGTGCACGCTCGTACATGTGCAAACGTGCTTTACTAAAGCCCACCTCTCCCAAACGGGCCGTGAACGGCAAGCGTCCCGCTCCTAGGCGTGTTACGGTCGCACTCACACTGGACAAAGGAACTAGACTTTAGCCATGAAATGTCCTGGGGCATGGCACGGATGGACAGTGTGAGTGTGCCTTCAGAAATGACCAGGTTGAGTGTGTTGCCTCTGTTGTGTGTGTGTGGGGACGTCAACATGCTGTTTGAGGTTGAGATGAGATGTCAACATGAATGTTCACATCAGTATGATGGTATTTGCAGATGTGGTACAGAGTGAGGTGAGAAGTTCATTCATCTCTGAGATAAAAGGTGGGTTTGGTTTGGATAAATGGTTTTGGTAAGTAAGAATAGTCGCAGGGAAAGGGGGGTTGCTTGCATTTGAATGCAAGGTATTAAAAGGAGGGCAGTAAAGGCAGAGACAAGAGGGTCAGTTTCAGGTCTCTGCGGTGTATAACAGCAACTGGTGCGGTGGGTTCGTTCCAAACAATTATAGCCAGGGGACAGGCTTCATTCAAAACAAAAAAGGTCTCTGGCTGATGTAAGAAACGTTCAGTTTTATCTAAGATGTGGTCGTGGATGAGGCAGGATTTATTTGTGAGCTAGTCCGGCTGGTTAGCAAGTAGGTGCTCGCTAAGTTGGGTGACGTTACCATGTCCAGCCAATGAGGGCTACCCGGGCAGTGGATTGTTAACCCGGGAGGCGCCGGTATTGGTACTGGTATGTTTAAAGCCGATGGTGTAGAATGAAGGCGAAGAAAGCATCCGTACAATCCGTGCAGAAATGGAACGTAGCCAAGTATATATACCAGACAATATAACTATGTAGCAAAGTACATTGCAAGAAGTGAAGCGAGAACAACAATTTGGCTCAGGGAGGGAAGCTGCCTAACAGAAACAGAAAAACAAACGAGAAGCGCAAAGGAAAACTATGCCTTACAAACAAAAATAAGAAATGCAGTGCAGTCATGCTGAAGCTATGATTGAATTTCACATTGTAGCTCTTTGTCCTATTTTGGATTTTGGGTTGCAGTTCTTTTGGATGGTTTGTGATGCAGTCTTTCTATCAAGGCAGATGCTATCAGCACCCAGGTGTCATAACCATTTGCACCTGAGGTAGAATAGCCTGATTACAAAGCAAACCCCATTTAACAATATTCTCCTGAAAATATATTCACAGACTTAGTAAAAACTTAGACCTTTTCTGACCATGTGACGTTTGAAAATGTTTTCCATCTTCAGCCTTGTGCTCTCCTCTCACAGGCATGTGAAAACTCACACCACAAATTGATATGTGCTACAGGACAGCAGGTCAGTTTCACTGCAGGTTTTACAGACTGTGCAGTGAAAAGATACATCACATGAATGATTTTTCAATTGCAATCAGATACCAAAATCATAATAATAAAAAACATGATGTAATGACTAGCTGTGTTCAGGAAAGCATATCGGCTTTTTAATAAAAGAACAGTCCATGAAGCAACATGTCATATCAGCCCAAACCTGCACAGCTGTTTCCCCCACACCAGGAGCTCACACAGGGGGGGGCTGTGTGTGAATGCATCTTTGTTAAATATCACACACACATAAGCACGGACCCCAAACATAACCGCTAATATGAAATATTATTATTCCCACAAAGAACATGCACGGTACACTGACATTTATTATCTCTATCACAGACTTTCTGAGAAGCAATAAAAACTATGACCGTGTGAGCGCGTGTGTTTGTGGGGGTGTGTGTGTGAGTGTGTGTGTGTGGGGGGGGTGTGCGTGCGTGCGGCGTGCGTGCGTGTGTGTGTCTGTGTGTGTGTGGGGGGGTCTGGGTGTGTGTGTGTCTGTGTTCGTGTGTGTGTGGGGGGGTGTGTGCGTGCGTGAGTGTGTGTGTGTGGGGGTGTGTGTGCGTGCGTGCGTGTGTGTGTGGGGGGGTCTGGGTGTGTGTGTGTGTGTCTGTGTTCGTGTGTGTGGGGGTGTGCGTGCGTGAGTGTGTGTGTGTGTGGGGGTGTGCGTGCGTGCGTGCGTGCGTGTGTGTGTGGGGGGGTCTGGGTGTGTGTGTGTGTGTGTCTGTGTTCGTGTGTGTGTGTGTGTGTGTAGGGGGGGCTGTCACGTCACATCGTCACGCTTTATTAACCCTGCCGCCCCCACCTCTCCATTATCCCCGGTGACGTAAGCCACACAAACTACTTTAACAAGCCGCGGAGCCACCGGGCCACAGCACTTCTCCGAGCACTTTGACCGGACCCCGCAACACTTTAACGGGCTGTTTGCTTTTTTCCCCCGCGACCGGTGACAACCAGAGCGCCGCGGTCCGGTTCCACTCCACTTTGTGTCACGGAGAAGCAGAGCGCGCGGACAGTGAGGGAGACAGCAGGTGTATCGCTGATTGGCTGAACCGTGACCGCTCCGCCGACCACATATAGGGTGCAAAGGCTCGCGCCGCTCAACAGTCCCCCACTCCGGACCAGGAGAGCACCGAAGAGCCGAAGAAGTATCGTCGAACATACGACCGAGGTAAGACACGAACTCCTCCACTTCCACAGACGAGAACCGCGAGGGCTGGCGTTCACGGCTCTTCGGAGGAACCGGATCTCACGGCTCATCGTTCTTTTGCCTCTGAAGTGACGGTGCTTACAGGTTTTTATCGTCCAAATAATGAATAATGATGGAGTCAGATCGGGTTCAGATATCAGTAAATCAGGGTTCAAACAGGTGCTGGAAGTCCATGAAAATGCTTGAATTCTAATGTTGTGTTTTCAAGGTTTGAAAAGTGCTTGACTTTTGGATAAAGTGCTTGAAAATGCTTGAAATAATATCCGCGTTTTTTTCACAACAAATAGCTGTGGAATATAAAACTAATGTATCATTCTTCTGGTGTCAGAAAACACGATTTTAGTTGTTTATAGCAAAATACCCTCCCTTTTTAACGTGGTTTAAAAAAAGTACGTAAGGAGCTGGAAAACCTTAAAAACAGACCTTGAAAAGTGAATTCGACCTTGGAGAAAGTGTAGGAACCCTGATATATTCTAATTTTGGTATAAAGAATAAATATGCAAGAGAACCAAAGTCTCACCATGCTCGGTAATGTTCTTACCAGAGTGAGACCTTTCTTGATCGTAGGCCTATTGCTATGTATTTCTTTATGTATTATAGGGTTACCCAGGGCGGGGCGAGATGGCATTATGATAATGGGTCGTCGTGCATATGGAATCCTATTTTGCTCAGTGTTTTATGGAGCCGTCTAAATGGATCATATCAAGCACATTTACTCAGTTTCACAGAACATCTGATGTGAAATGTTTACAGGGGATATCATTTGAGGATTCGTTTCTGTGTGTGTGTGTGTGTGTGTGTGTGTGTGTGTGTGTGTGTGTGTGTGTGTGTGTGTGTGTGTGTGTGTGTGTGTGTGTGTGTGTGTGTGTGTGTGTGTGTGTGTGTGTGTGTGTGTGTGTGTGTGTGTGTGTGTGTGTGTGTGTGTGTGTGTGTGTGTGTGTGTGTGTGTGTGTGGTCCGTGAAGCTGGAGCTTTTCCTCTCTACTCTCACTTGAGACCGTGCGCTTTTGCACTAAAGTTATTAATGAAATGGGAATACACTCAGTACTTTGAATTAATTCACACAGGAGTTTACAAATTAAGCTTACTATGTATATAGTATGTATATTACTATATGACCATTTATTCATATTCGCTGTCTCATGTGAGGTCAAAAATGGATATTAAATAATCAGTCTTGTAAGCACTAATCCAGCACTTCTCATTTAATGCGTAATTAGTATTTCTGCATATGGCCATAACTTCCATGATACTCATTTATTTTATGATGTGTGTGTGTGTGTGCGTGCGTGTGTGTGTGTGGGCGTGCATGTTTCTAATCTTTTCCTTTTCTCTTCTATGCTTCATTATTTAACCAATGAATTATGTATTTGAATGCCAGAGGAATTCATTTTCCCTGAAACAAATGGAAAAAATAAACTAAACTAAATGACCAGAAAACATGCTATATTGTTATGAGGATACGAAATGACTTCTATCTGGATAGAAAATGTGGCCCATACCGCCCGTCTCTAGGACATCCTATTGTTCTGTCTTGTATTAATTCCCATTTAAAAAAAAAAAAAAAGATGGGAGTTAAAGAGCTGATTCACTTGTACGCTCAGCCTCCAGCAGGCAAATCCACTTTAGGATCTTTCATGGCATGTACATATATTTATTACAGGTGCGTTAAAAAGATTGATTTCTGCAGAGGCAGAAGAAGATTTTGTGATAATACTATAATTCATAATAATGTGAATAATAATTGCAGTAGTAGCTGTAGAACCTGTCGTTGAGGAATAATGTTAACTTGTCCTCCTCCTCTGTCCTCAGTCCATGGCTGCCCCTGCACACAGCAGCTGCGTGTGGATGCTGGTTCTGGGCGCGTGTGTGTCGCTGGTGGTGGGAATGGAGTGCGGGAAGGAGTGTGCACTGTGTGTGTACCGTCTGCTGGGACAGCAGTCTGGTTTCTCCTCCCTGGTAATGTCACTATATTTCATTTTTACTGTAAAGTTATTATGTTTTGAACACATGTAGAGACACATAATAATTGGTGACTCAGGTTACAGAGACAGTTTGGTGTTTCAACTATGGTTCATTTGATCATAAACAGTGTGAGTAACAGGCACAGCAGTCTGGTTTCTCCTCCTCATAAAGTCACATTAGGATCATTTTATCAGCTTTGATGTATCCAGGCACCAACTAATAATAGAACTGGGCTGCTCCTTATTGAAGTCTACCATAATAATCTGTCCATTATGTGTAACCACTCATCCTTAGAGGGTCGTGGTGGGCTGGAGCTGATCCCAGCCGACACTGGGCGAGAGGCAGGGTACACCTGGAGCAGGGCTGGGCGATGTTATGACAGTATATATCGTCAAAACAATATATAAATGTCTATTCTATGTATTTTTCTATATAATTTCTAGCACAATGTTGAAAAACCAGCAGCTAAACCCTGTTACAGCAATATTTACATCATTTGGGCGACACTTTACACTCTGATTCTTGCAGGTTCTGTTAATTTTGCACTGAAGTTCTTAATAAAATGAAAAAAATTACTCAGCACTTTGTTTAGTTGTCAAGTATTTCGTTTACACAGGAGTATACAAAAACAGGCTTTATCATCTGGTAATTTCATCTAAACTTTCAATTGATTAAATTTCCAGAAATATGTGATATTGTGATTTATCATTGTTGAAATATGAAATGACGTATGGGGACAGTCGATTTTGGGCTCATCACCTCCCTACTGGCAGTGTGGAGACAACACTTAACCAGCATTAGAATATATTCAATAAAATACATGTGGGTTCATATTGTAAATACTTAACAGCCATTTTATTAGTTTAATGTAATTATTCTTTCACATGCCTACAGTTTCTCTTTTCCACTCCATTCCTTTCATCCTTTGCTTTCTGTATTGTTGCTTTCCTCACCTCTTTTTCTTTATTTCCTTTTTTGTGCCTCCCATCCTTCTGTACTTTCCGCTCCTCCTCTGCTTTCCTCTTTCACACATCTCCTCCCTTCACATTTTCATCTTTTATTGGCTATCATTGTAATCATGATAATACTGTCTCACAGAGTTTTGAAATATCTATATGTCACTGTTCTCCTTTCGTTCATTTCCTTTCTCCTCCTCTCTCTCGCTGCTCTGCTTTCCTTTCTTCACATATCATCTTCACCCTTTCGATCCCTCCCTCCTCCTCCAGCCAATCTGTAGCTGTAATCATTGTCATATTGTTCGGTATTGTTCAATACTCTGAACTGGTCAGCTATTTTTCCTCCATTCTTCTTTCTCTTCCCTCATCATTCTCTTTACTTCCCATTCCCTGTTTCTCCATTTGTTCTATTTCTCAAAGTACATTTCAGTCTTTTCTCACATTTGAAATCCCTAACATTTTGTGTGAAATGTGTTGAGAGTGAAACATTTCCATTCTACAGATTTCTTCATTTCCAATATGGAGTCTGAGTGTGGTAATGTTCTCCTTTGCACTCCCGCGATAACAAAATCTTTGCTTAATTGATGCAAAGTAATTTAATGAACATTCCCTGTTTGAAACATAACAAATTGACTGAAAAGCTTCACAACTTCAAATATTTACATCCACAATCATCAGGTAGAACTAATCTACATTTACTCAAATCTGACCTGTAAACACGAGAAATGGAATAAGTAAGCATTATTCATGGATTTATTAGCTTTTTTCTGGCACTTAATTGTCTAAAATGACAGTAATGTAAGTGTCAGCAGACTAAACTGGACATATACGTCATAATTCTACGATCTTCAACAGTGGAGAGGGCTTCCATGCTCTAGAAAGATCTGAAAAATGCTTGTAAATGCCTTGAAATTCGGACACAGAGAACATGGATTGATTGACATTTTTCACAAACATTTCAACACCAGTGAGGAGGGAGAGGACAGGTAAAGGCAAAATATAGGAATATAAATCTAAAAAGATCTTTAGGCTTGAAATCTGTCCATATCTGGTCTTTGCTGTCCCTTTTCTTTCTTTACGTGATCATTACTTGTTGTATACTTCCCATTAATGCCAGCAGAGACTGCTGCTGCCTGCCACCCTCCCAACCCCTCAGGAACCAATATTTCCTCAATTCAATTTTCCTCTTCATTAATTCTGTCTTCATAAGCCAACGGCACTGAAAGCTCAGCAAGAATCCCTCCTCCGTGCCATGAACTAAGTGAAATCCAATGACACATATGAGCGTATTCTGGCTGTATGCAGCCCCCCGGGCCCAGCAGATGCCTTTAGTCTGATTGTACGCCTGCCACCGGGGTTAAATGGTCTCCCACGGTTGAAGGATGACAGGATTGAGTGGGTGGTGGTGAGGGGGAGACATAGGGGAGACTTCCATTAGAAGAACAGGATGCTGTGTCAATGGGTGAGGAACTGGCTGGGACAGATGGTTTTCGAGAGAGAAATTGTGTTTTTCGAAGTTGTTAAGGGAGTAAGTGAGTGATATCATACATGAAAACAGACTGTTGTTTTCTCCCAAACATCTGCTAACCGTCGTTCTCTCTTTTGTTTGGTCTTTGTTCTTCTCTTTTTGAACAGTCTTTGAGCGCAATGCACACAAACTTTCTCTGTGTGTTTCTGTTTCCACTTAAATGTCAGGAGTAACAATTCGTCAAGCATGGTTTAATCCACTAATGACTGCAGTTGGAGAGTGAAACGACAGTGATGGATGGAACGAGCATATTTAATGCATGACTTCCATTTATCAGCCAAAAAATGGGAGTACCACAATACATCCAGTTGTTTTATTTCAACATGATCCAGTTGACAGGTTGATGGGAGATTCTCAAAATTTATATAAACTAATTTTTTTACATTAGACAATGTATTCAGCTCTCATGTTGTCAGATATTACCTACCTCAGATAACACAATTGTAAAGCACCATTTCATTGTGACTTGGTCAATAAAATAGCTTATTATTTTCCGACCAACAGTCCAAAAGCTAAAGCCTAAACGTATTCAGAATTTTTGTTTAAGGATAGAATTCAAAGATGAATCCATTATTCAACTCGTTGCCAATGAATTCAATTGTCTGTATATCTACTGATCGATTATTGACGGAATGTTGCAGCTATGGATCATAGGTCTTTTTGTATTCCTTCACCTTGTCAAGAATAAATCAGAACAAAGGGGGAAAAATCGTTCAGCATCGAAGACTGATGAAAACCAGCTCTGAAAATAATGGTAATGATTTAACAGCATAATAATGAAATGCTCCCCGTCTGATGTCAGCTTGGATTGGCTCCCCGTGTCCCTGAATAGGATAAGTGGTTACAGATAATGGACGGACGGATAATTAAATGCTATAAAAGGATCAATTTTCTTTTTTTTAATGCCTCAAAGCTTTAAAATACCTCAACTTTCTATTTTTTTATTTCAGTCAAAGAGTGAAAACAGAAGTTCGATATCAATCTTATGTGCATTAAAAGGATATTAGAATACTTAGTGTCTGACGGTTGATTTGGGTCCAAATTCCAAAAACTGGATCCTACATTTCCCATAAGATAACTCAACCATGTCTCTTCTAGAGCTGTTGAAAAGAATTTCCAGAAACAAATATAAATCGAATAATAATATTTATAGCTATTGGATGGTGAAACAACTATTCAAATGTGTATTTATTATTTAAAAAAAGAAAGATAAATGTATTGGGTAACGGAGTTAGCAAATCTCACCTTTTTCACCTCAGCCTAAAGTTACCCACATGTAAATACAACATGCTTGTGTTACGTCATGTCTGATGAACAATACAATATTTCTGATCACAATCGCAGTCAGAAATGGCTTAAAGTAATGAACCCAGAGAGGTCAGTAGATGCTACGTGGCAGTTACCGAATGTAACTGAAGTACTATGAAGCAACTTCCAGGGAGATCCCCACTCCTAACCAAGATATGTGGATATTTTTAGTATTTCCGTCAACTAACAGAACTAACAAAAAAAAGCTATAGTAATTTGCGGTGTATGCAAATTGAATATCACTCAAAAAGGAGCAACATTAGGGCACACCTGATAAAACATGTAACACTGGCAAGCTAACGTAAGATCGAGAGTCTGAGAAACCACAACTATGGCTCTGTTCCCCCTGCAGTTCCAAGTGACCTGAATCTGTTTTTTCCGCTCATATGTGACACAGCTCTGATTTGCTTTTGACAGAGTGAACAGCACGAGTCACATTGTATCTGACAAGGCCAATTTTAAATGTGCTACTGAATCGGATACCTGTATATGTTATGCGACTTTGACGTCGTTCTGACCCACGCTGCACTTTATTCCAAATGAATGACAAATAAAGTTGATTGAAAAAAAAAAAGTGCGCCACAGTTGGGGAACAGAATCCAAACAAACCTGGAGGACAGCAGTAAAGCAGGCGGCCATTGGAGGGAAATGGAAGTTTTGATTAAATTTGACGACTGCCGCCGCACACTGTTTTTAGCATTAAGCCATAAAATCCTACAATACCAGTTGCCGTTGCCATGTTTGCTTCATTAAACACTTTGTGGTGTGATGTCATCAATGGTCAACTGTGCATGCGGGTCACTTTACTTTAGGAGCATGAGTTGTTCACACAGAAATCTGTAGACAGGCCACATTTAAAGATGTAATGTGAACAGACAAACAAAAAATTAGATTTGAGCAATGAATCGGAATTGTGCATTAAGTCCTAAAACGGGCAGAATTAATGTTACCCTTTTTTGCCTCCTCATCCCGGGGCTTAGGAGGTGAGATTGAAAGGGCATGTTAAAGTTAACATTTTTCATATTGTGCCAAAGCTTAACTATTGCTTAGCAAGTAAAGCTATCAGCTGTTGTTAGTTCCGAATGTAATGCTGAAATGCCCTCTAGTGGATGTTCATACCACGTGCTTTTTATTAATAGCTGGCTGTGTGCAGCTGTCTGGTGTCTTGTCGTCACTGAGGTTATAAGACGTACTCAACATGAAGAGCCTCCTGAAAGCACACAACTCGACATGTTCAGTGCAAGTGAACATTTGACACTGAACTGACTAAACGGAATCATCATAGTTAACAGTGGAGCTCCCTGCGCTTGTGACTGAAAGCATAGTTGTCATCTCAGCTGTACAGGGCTCGGAAAGCATCAGTTGCCAGGTTGACATTGGCAACAGTTTTGAGAAATTGGAAATCAATTGTTAGCCTTTGGTTGCCATCAGTGACAACCCTTTTAAACATCGAAAAAATAGGGACAGTCAGAACCAGAACCAGACACCTGTACGTGTTTGCGCGTACATGGGAATCAGTTTTAGAGACAATGGACGAGCCAATGAAGGTGTTTGACTGTGGGTTAAAAAGTAGTACTAATCAACATCATAAAAGAATGTGCCCAAAACAGATGAACCTGAACCAAAAACATGTAAATCTTTGGGTCTTTTATGGCACATTTCATTATTAAGCTGACATATAACTACTAAGTATCTTAGTTACTCAAAATTGAAGGACTCAAAATGCCAACCAGGATTTCAGTGTTGTAAGTGTTGACGGGACTGCCTCTGGCTCACCAAGTGGAGTATGCGCCCATGGGCTCCCTCCTTAGCAGTGGCACAAGTTTAAATCTGACCAGCGACTCTTTGTGTCATCCCATCTCTCTCCCCCTTTCCTGTCATTTCCTAGCTGCTCTGAGGAAAAGAAGTGTTGTTCCCTGTTACACTTCTATTAACTTTGAGTTAAAAGCTTAACAGAAGACAGTGAAATCCACAGAAACACTCCTGATGCAATTAATATGTTGCAAATGAGTGATTGCTGAGCTATTAACCTGATATGCAGGTGTAGTGGAGGGTAGGTATACTCAGGTACACAGAGTATGCCTGACTCTTTTTCTAGCAGTTTAAAGTATACCCAAAAAAAGCCCACTGGAATATATAGGGGATTATATGCAATTTAAACTGAACAAAATCCTTTGAAAATGAGGGCAATGTATATAAAGTATGTCCTGACTCCAGCTCCGTACGCAACATGCATGCATGGGACTGACATTCATCTTCTCATCTCGTTCTCAGAAAGAGAGCAAATCAATGTGTTTCTACAAATCTACGCTGCCATTGTAGAAAACGATCAAACTCTAGTGATTCAGGAGTTGATATTTCAATGGAAGCATGACTGCATGTTATAACTGGCAAATATTAAGAAGTCATAATAATCATTTTGACTTTACAGACATGCTCACTTGAGTGCGAGGGTGGGTTGGACAGCCAGAAGCTCCGCCTTTGCCGGGACTTCCTGTTGGAGGAAGAAAACCCCATTCCTCTGAATGCTGCCCCCCGTCAACAGCAGGAACAAGAAGTAGAGGGCGCGATGACTGCTGACGATGAGGACTCCACATTACCGGAACACCAGCTGGCCAAAAAGTATGGCGGCTTTATGAAGCGCTATGGTGGTTTCATGTCTCGCCGCTCCTCCTCTCCAGAAGGGGTACTAGAGGATCCTGGAAACCCGGACGAAGAAGAAAACGTTCGCCTGGAGATCCTAAAGATTCTCAATGCAGCGGTTGAGCACGGTGGCGAGGGGGATGGTCAGGGAGGCGATGCGGTGAAGAGGTATGGAGGCTTCATGCGTCGGGCTGAAGGAGGGGTGGCACAGGCCGACCTGCTTGAGGCGGTGTTAGGCCGCGGCCTCAAGAAGCGCTACGGAGGGTTCATGAGGCGCGTTGGCAGGCCTGAGTGGCTGGTGGACAGCAAGAGCGGGGGGGTGTTGAAAAGGGCCTTGGAGAACGGCAGCGAGCTACAGAAGAGGTACGGGGGGTTCATGGACTAGGACGCCACAGTTATGACCCTTCACTGCCCCCAGCCCTCCAACCCCTCTCTTCAACCAATCACCTTGTAATCTGGACTTGTTGGTGTTTGAATCAACTGCCCACTCCTTCTGCTTTGTATAACGTGCTGCTGCCTACTTCATTGGATCAATTGCTCCTGTAATGAAATAAAAGATAACCATATGTTGTTCAGATGTACACAAATAATTTTTGGTCTGTTTTTGTTTTTCCTGATGATATTATTTATTAAAAGAATCTGTTGATTGACATGTGTTGGTCGAGTGTTTGATTGTAAAAAACTCAAGGGCTCTTCAAATATTGGAATATGCAAAGTATATCTACACAGTATATAGCATGAAATTGGTGAAAACCTTAAAACCACTACAAACCAAAAGCAGTGATTTGTAAATACAGCAATTTTCAAGGAAAGGCAAGGTCCTGTTTTCTTAATGTGCTAACGGTTATTAGAATTAATTGGACATGGTAAATGAAGTGCATTCATATAACACTTTTATCCAAAGTCCCTCAATCACCCGTTCACAGACACACTCAACCACTAGCAGCAAGTTACCATGCCAGGTGCTGGACGACCATCGGGACAATTTGGGTCTCAGTGTCTTGCCCAAAGATGCTTCGACATTTGGACAGGAGGAACCAGGGATTGAACCACCGTTCTTGTGGTTGAAGGACAACGCATTCTGAGCCAAAGCCGCCCCATGACACCTCACCTGATAATTAAAGTCCCCCTCCACTCAAAATAGGGTTTTTCTTCTGTTTCTGACCTCTTAAGTGTCTCACATTGACTAAAGTGCTGCTTGTTTCTGAGCAGATTTTGTCACCAGAGGTGATTTCACATTCCTCACTTGAAGGAGATGTTTGTGCTGTGTTTAAGCAGCTTCAGTTGGAAGATCACTAGCAAATAAACCAATCACTGTCTAATATGTGAAACATTAATCGATGAGGGAACAAGTTCGACACAAATAAACCTGAAACCTCCAGCTCAGAGCGGACTGTCAGTTAGGATTTTAGTGACAACATGATCCTTATCTGAGGACCCTGAAATTATAGACATTACCTGTTGGAGCTATATGTGAGAACACAAATGTCTGATTCAGCTGTATCAGACATCAAACATAGTTAACCCTGCCAGATCCCTAGTCCAAAGACTGTTTAATCTCAAAGGGAGTTAATGTGTGATTACAGTTGCTCATTGTGTGGAGCATTGACAGAGATCAGAGTGTACTGATGACATTTTTATCATGTGGTTGGTGCCGAACGCACTGGGGAAAAGTTAGCCTTGAGGGCTTTCTACCAGAAATGGTTAATTTTATCCCAAAACTCAATTTTTTCCTAAACATAACCAAGTAGTTTTATTGCCTAAACGAAAGAGATTTCTTGGCCCATGTGCTTGAGAGATAGTCATTATGCAATTTCAAATACAGTGAACAGTCTGTCAACTCAGGGGGCTGTATCCATCCTGCAGTTGGCGGCCAGATTGGGATCCGTCAACTAAATTGTTGGATCCCACCCACCCTCTGACTGTTCAGAGAGGTTCAGCAGGTTAATGAAACTGAAATTGGAAAGTGAATATGACCGAAATAGGAGTATAAAAACACATCTTTTTGTGTACGATTGCCTATCCTCCTTATGTTGTGCAACAGTGCCAAAGATGTTTGTGTGAAAGACTAATTTTGAAATTGAAATAAATTAAGCTTTGCGTTAGCTCATGCATGACACGGTAGTCATATGCCCAGCCGTAATAGGCTGACAGCCACTGATTGAATGATTACCATAAGTCACTCAACAACCATAGCAAATCCTCACACAAGGTGGTTCATTAATCATCAATAAAATCCGGCTAGTGACTATGATCCTCAAAGTGTTCTCTATCCCAGATATCAGTCACAAAGTCCAGTTTTGCTGCAAACCTAGATCACAATTAAACTGCAGTTTCTCTCTTCACTAATGCTAACACTAATGCTAATGATCTGGTACTAACAGTGCATGAACATGCAGTTTAAAAACCCGATTATATCCGGGTTAAGGGCATATTCTGGTTTCTTTAACACCATGTAACCACCGTACCCTGGGTAAAATCCGAGTTCTCATACCCCGGTTTACAGACTTAAATAAGTCCTTCAGTTGGCCGATTAGTCGTGCATGTAAACAGCATTCCGGAGTAATATTGGGTTTCTCATCCTCTCATGCTCCGTTGGTTATAACTCCCCCTCCCCACTCCGCAGGGGTGGCTTTTGACCGGAAATAGAAAAAAACAGGAAGCAACAGCGTTGGAAGCAACAGCGTTGAAAACAACGTGAAAAAAACAACAACAATAGAGCGTTACTTTTAAACCGAGGGAGGCCTTCACCATGTCAAGTAACCTCACTATCAAGAAGACCCATTTGGGTAATAGTTCTGTCCAAATGTCAGCCATTTTCCCCACACATGTGATTTTGACAAAGGTGAACTGGAAAATAAAGTTGTAGTCAGACCAGCTGTATGTTGGCGGAGCACCACCTACTGTACTGGAGGAAGAGTTACTCCGTAATTTTCCCATTCAACCCCCTCTCATGTAAACGTGGGAAATTTCAATAATCCGATTATACCCTTAACCGGGGAAAGGCCCATTTTTCGGGTAAATGATGTGCATAGAAACGCACGACTGCTCTGATAAACATCCAGTCCTCCCTCAGTGACCTGGAAGTCCACCTCCAGGTGTCAGAAACTGCTCCAACAGACATTCAATAGTGACGTTATGATCGATCCTTGTAGCTCGACACAGCATTGATCTCCTGAAGCAGGTGTTGTGAGACACTGTTTCAAATCCCTGCTCAACCACAGCTACAACCACGAACACTGGGAGCGAGGCCCGTTATGTCAGACAGAAGGTTTTTCAGGCCTTTCTTTCTGATGCAGTTCTGACACGCAGCCAGCAGATGTCACTCTCCTGACGGTGTGACATTCTTCAAAGCAGTGAGTCATTCATGACACAGCTGTATCAATTTGGTTCACTGGTTCATGAAGCTTCCATTTCACCATCACTAACATCCATAAGCTTCACCTGCGATACCTCAAAGGTGCGATACCGACATTCAGGTTCCAGGGGGTGACTTTCGACGGCACAGAATGCTTGAAACTGCAGTCCCGCAGCTTAAACCAGGGTACCAATCTCTTCTGCCATTGCAGTTTTACCTCAAGCTGAGGTATCAGATATTTGCAGGAAATGAAATTCATTTGGTTAGCTGAGATGACAGACAGCAGGTCGTTGACTGCGGTGCTTAAAGTTCTCAGGCACCATGCCTGATTTCAAGCATAGAGCAGTCTCATATTTATACTGTATATGCCTAATTCATTACATTTTACACTTTCTGCTGGGCAACTTTTCAGGCACACAAATAGCTTCTGCTTTAATCTATTTATTAAAGTGTATGTCATTCAAGAAAGATGATGAAAACAAATAGTTGTTACCAATTTGAGATTTAAGGTGGCTCAATTGATTCATGACGTCTACTCATGAACTAAGTGAAATGAAAAGAAAAACACTCCCCTCCCAGTGTCTTGTTTCTGCTGCTGAGGGCAGTGATGGAAGTTAGCTCCAGAAACTCAGGCCAGGAGATGTCTGCTCCTATGATTTCTGAACACAGTCAGGTAGCTGAAAATCTCTGAATGAGTTTGAGTTCATTGGTAAACAGTTAAGTTCATAACGTGTCTGGAGCTTATTCTAAAGATAAGAGCGGAAGAGTGGAGCTCTCTGCGCTGCTTGTGAGGTTTAAGTAGAAAAATAATTTTCCGTCTGATCAGCCTGACCTCTGTGTTCACTCATCACTCATCTTCAACAGCTTATCCGGGTTCAGGCCGCGGAGGCAGCAGCTCTAGCAGGGGACCCCAAACTTCCCTTTCCCGGGCCACATTAACAAGCTCTAACTGGGGGATCCTGAGGCATTCCCAGGCCAGTGTGGCAATATAATCTCTCTACTTAGTCTTGGATCTTCCCCAAAGCCTCCTCTCGGCTTAACTTGCCAAGAACACCTCCCTAGGGAGGCGCCCAGGGAGCATCCTTACCAGATGCCTGAACCACCTCAACTGGCTCCTTTCAACGCAAAGGAGCAGCAGCTCTACTCCGAGTTCCTCACGGATGGCCGACCTTCTCACCCTATCTCTAAGGGAGACTCCAGCCACCATGTTGAGGAAACCCTTTTTGGTCAATTGTACCCAGGATCCAGCTTTCATGACCATAGCTGAGGGTTAGAACGAAAACTGACCGGTAGATCAAGAGCTTTCCCTTCATGCTCAGATCTCTTTTTGTCACATTAGTGCAGTAAAGTGACTGCAATACCTCACCCTCTGCTCCGATTCCCGGCCAAACTCACACTCTATGACACTCATGAACAAGATCCCTGCAAAGGAGGCTCAGCTTCCCCTAAAATGTGACCAAAAAACAAAAAACAGTGGATAAATCTGTACTGCTGCGTGTACATTTCATTGACTAAATACGCGCTAGAAAGCCTTCATCTTTTGTTCAGAATCAGCTACTTATCACCAGTAACCGGCGCAACTTCCTTCTCATTCATCCCCACGGCTCCACAGCGCTTTACACAGTCAGAAACTCAGCTTCTGCTGACTTCAAAGGGGAAGCGTAGAGTGGGTTGTTCCACTGCAGCCAAACTAGACACTAATTGGATAAATGCTGGGCTGTCCCGCCCATCGGACGCTCTGCGTCTCTGGGGTCTATGGGACACTCAGCTTCTACTGACTTCAATAGGGAAGCGTAGAGTGGGTTGTTCCACTGCAGCCAAACTAGATGCTCATTGGATAAATGCTAGGCTTTGTCCCGCCCATTGGACGCTCAGCGTCTCTGGGGGTCTATGGAGCAGTGGGCTGGCCTGGACGCTCGGCTTCTGCATGATGATTGGATAAGCTGTCTGAGGCAGAATCCTTTTTTTATTGACAGCTAAATGAGCAAATCATCGATCTTAAAGAAAAAAACATCCAGCGGAGCATTTTCCAAGTTTTTCATCCAGAGACTTTACCGATCCCCAGCGATTTTGTCTTTGTGAAAAGCGACTAGCGTTATGTTTGGCGACTATGTTCTGTCACTCTGCGGTTTCTTTCCCCAATGAGCAGCTGCGGCTGCAGAGCTTCTACCCCGTCAATCACACTCCCAGGTGGTCACACTTCACAGTAGCCTGGCTTGGCAGCTCCAGCTGGGCCATGGCCGTTTAAGCAGCCTAGCTCTGCTTGCCATTGAGAGGACACTGGTCAAGTCCCTGGAAAAGACGCCTAGTTGGTACAACAAGGTCACAGATCATTTTCTTGAAAAGGAACGAAGGGTAGAATTTACATATAAATGAACAAACACATCCGAGGTACTTGAACTCCTTCACTTGGGGTAGGGACTCATTTCCTACATGGAGTAAGCAATCCACTGGTTTCCTGCTGAGAGCCATGTCCTCAGATTTAGAGGTGCTGATCCTCATACCAGCCGTTTCACACTCAGCTGCGAACCGATCCAGTGAGAGCTGAAGGCCTCTGTGTTGTCTTATAAATCTCACAAGTAAGTATTTTATGTATGTAGAGGATCTTACTGGAATTCATAGGAGAAAGCCGCCCCTGGTCTGTGTGTCCCCATCGCAATCGTCTCATGAGAAAGATGTGAATTAACAATTTACACACTTTGCTATGATGATTGTTCCCCAAGGCAGATCATTTATATGTAGACTGTCAAACCTATAAATAATAAGAATAAATAAATAACTAAAAAACTAAATAGAAATAACTAAAATAAAAAAGTGGACACACTAGGCTACATTATACTGGTGCTTTAGATGAAGGATGTAGATCTGACCTAAGATTTTGGTCTCTGCTATGCGATAATTGCAACAGTATTTAATTTTTCAACAATGGCAACATGGAAGGTCAGTCACCCTCGAGTTACCGATCTGACTCCTTCTACTGGTTTTGGAGGGATTTACAACGATCAATGGTGCGGATGTGTAGCCAAAATAATTGCTCACTCTTCCCTCAAATTACATCTCCTGCACTTTAAGCATTGTATCCCATTGTCGTTGCATGATTCTATGGAGCAACTATGGTCTAGGAAACAGTCGTGGTTTTCCATGGAAACAACATAAGTTAGACTACTAACATGAGCATGTGTCATGGGCAGTATCAAATTCCGTGCAACCGAGGGCCAACGCTCAATGACCTGTATGACGAAGGTGTTTTTGCGTCCTTTGAAATCATGTCGGACAAATACAGCCTGCCTCATAGCCAATTTTTTCGGTACCTTCAAATGAGACATTTTATCCAAAAGCAATTCCCACGTTTTCCGAACTGCCCCCTTGAAGCTGAGATGGACCAATTGACCATGTCCTGATGGGTTGCATGCTTGGAGCCCTCCCAAAAGCTTTGGGATAGCTGAAGTCTGTAGCAAGCTTGCTGCTACTCAAAGATATTTCACATAACTGTATGATGAACTCTTTCAGGATGCATGCTGCATCCAGTTTTTAAGATTATGCATTTCTGAGGTCTGCAGCAGGCTCGTTGTTACACATGGATTTTTAAAGCCAAGCATAACTGTATTTCCATTTGTTGCAATAGATCATAAAATCTATGATGAGAGTGTTCCTGAAGGAAATTTTGTCTTGTGAGAATACAGGGCTGCAAACTGATATTAAATTCTCCAGAATAACAATCAATGTCTTCCAAACTTACTGACAAAATACTGTATTTGACTGCATCTAAGGTCACCTAAGGCTTGGATTTTACATAATATGATATAGTTAATTCGGCCTCATACGGAATTGTAGCCACCCTGTTAATGAGCTGTATGACATTACCATTATACAACAGTCTCACACAGTCACAACTTAAACTATAATCCAATTAGAACTATAATGAGGTCCTGTCATTGTTGATAACTGGTGCTGAGGACTCAAGTAAATTTAATACAGAAAAAAAAGTTTCAAATGAAACTGTATTAGTTGAAGTAAAGCAGTAAATCTGCTAACTGTATCTGGGAGGAGGCCTTGGCAGTACATTTGGCGTAGGTTTGATTGAGTTAGGTAGACATTTACCAGCCTCTCAGTTCATCACACTTTCCTCTACTCTGTGATAGCAGGATATTTGTGCCCCAGTTAAGGAGCTGGGTCCTCTAATGATTGTGTTCTACATTGAATATGTCTTAACAGGTCAACAAGGCTTTAACATTTCAGGCTTCCCCCAAAGTTAAAGCCCCTTAAAACTGGTAGAATCAATATTTTTATAATATGAAATGACAAATGTGAAAACAATTTGGAGAATGTGAAAGGAGTCACTCGGTGATAAGTATATAGAAAATAACAGGGTTCCCACATTTCCAGTGTTGATCTAGCTGGTGACAAACAGGCATCCTACAATACACTAATGTGGAGCCTGTGAATGTTCTCATTTGTCCAGGTCATAGTTATATCCAAAGCCATTTCAGTGAAAAACAACTGGACTTTGTTATTTGTCTAGGAAGACGTTTCACCTCTCATCCAAGAGGCTTCCTCGGTTCATGTAGAATATAATAGAATAGAATTACTTTAATGATCCCAGACTGGGAAATTATTTTGTCACAGCAGTAGTGGGTCAGCAAATAAACACTTTGTACATGACTTAAATAGAATCCAATATATACATAGTGTATATATACAGTGCACAGTGTGCTATAAACAATAAACAATAATTTATACAACAAAATATGCAAAATATTCTATAACAATAATAATATATACAACAAAACAGTAGAGAGAGCTGAGTTCTCTGTCAGGCAGAGGTGAGAGAGTTATTATAAAAAGTGATGGATAGTGGCAGGAAAGATTTCCTGTATCTGTTGCTACGACAGCGAAGCTGAAGCAGCCTTTTGGAGAAGGTGCTCCGCTGTCTGACCAGTGTGAGTTGGAGAGGGTGGAGAGGATTATCCATGATGGAGAACAGTTTTTTCAGTGTCCTCCTCTCCACCACAGCCTCCAGAGTGTCCTGTTTGCAGCCAATCACAGAGCCAGCCTTCCTGATCATTTTGTTGAGTCTGTTGGTGTCGCTGGCTCCAATGCTGCTTCCCCAACAAACCACAGCAAAGAGAAGTACACTGGCCACCACAGACTGATAAAAGATCTCCAACATCTTGCTGCACACGTTGAAGGATCTCAGCTTCCTCAGGAAGTAAAGTCTGCTCATCCCCTTCTTGTAAACAGCTTCAGTGTTAGATCTCCAGTCCAGTCTGTGGTTGATGGTAACACCCAGGTACTTGTAATCCTCCACCGCCTCCACATCCTTTCCCAGAATGCACAGAGGTTGGAAAGCCGTCATCCTCTTCTTCCTGAAATCTATCAGAATCAGAATCAGGTTTATTGCCAGGCAATTTTCATTACAAGGAATTCGACTTGATTTTACAGTGCCTACATAAATATAAACATGAACACAGGCAAACTAAACATATAGCATTGAATTATATACATGAAATATAAGTGAGTGTATTTGCATGACCAGTGCAGGTGCTAGTGTGCAAGTTAAAGTGTCCATTAAAAAAAAGGGGGGGGGGGGGGGGGTGTTAATATAACACCTGTGATTGTGGTACGTTAATATAACGTATGAGTTCCAGATGTTGTTAATGACAGTTAAGTGTCTTTAACAGAATTCCAAAGCCTGATGGCAGAGGGGAAGAAACTGTTCTTGTGGCAGGAGGTTTTGGTCCTGATGGACCACAGCCTCCGGCCAGAGGGGAGAGGTTCAAACAGATAGTGTTCAGGGTGGGAGGGATCAGCAGCTATCTTCCTTGCTCTCCTCAGGGTCCTTGAAGAGTAGCGTTCTGGGAGAGAAGGGAGGTTGCAGCCAATCACATTTTCTGCAGAACGTCTGATACGCTGCAGTCTGCACCTGTCCTTGGCAGAGGCAGCAGCGTACCAGAAGGTGATGGAGGAGGTGAAGATGGACTCAATGATAGCAGTGTAGAAGTGGACCAGCATTGTCCGCGGTAGATTGAACTTCTTCAGCTGCCTCAGGAAGTACATCCTCTGCTGAGCCTTCTTGATGAGGGAGCTGATGTTTGGCTCCCACCTGAGGTCCTGGGAGATGATGGTGCCCAGGAAGCGGACAGACTCCACTGTGTCCACTGGAGAGTCAGACAGGGTGATGGGGGAGGGTGGGGCTGTGCTCTTTCTGAAGTCTATAGTCATCTCCACTGTTTTCGAAGCATTGAGCTCCAGGTTGTTCTCCCTGCACCAAGTCACCAGATGGTCGATCTCCCATCTGTAGGCAGTCTCATCCCCACCAGAGATGAGTCTAATGAGGGTGGTCTCATCCGCAAACTTAAGGAGCTTGACGGACTGGTGACTGGAGGTGCAGTTGTTAGTGTACAGGGAGAAGAGCAGGGGAGAAAGAACACAGCCCTGTGGAGAGCCGGTGCTGATCATCCTGGAGTCTGAGGTGAGGCTTCCCAGCCTCACGTGCTGCTTCCTGTCCGTCAGGAAGTCAGTGATCCACCTGCAGGTGGAGTCGGGCACGTTGAGTTGTGAAAGCTTCTCCTGCAGACGAGCCGGGATGATTGTGTTGAATGCAGATCTGAAGTCCACAAACAGGATCCTGACGTAGGATCCTGCAGAGTCCAGATGCTGGAGGATGAAGTGTGTGGCCAGGTTAACAGCATCGTCTACAGACCTGTTGGCTCTGTAGGCAAACTGCAGGGGGTCCAGGAGAGAGTTTGTGATGGATTTGAGGTGAGACAAAACCAGGCGCTCAAAGGATTTCATGACCACAGAGGTCAGGGCGAAAGGTCTGTAGTCGTTTAGTCAAGTGGGTCCTGGTTTTTTGGGGACTGGGATGATGGTGGAGGCCTTGAAGCAAGCTGGCACACGGCATGTCTCCAGTGAGGTGTTGAAGATGTCGGTGAACAGAGGAGACAGCTGGTCTGCACAGTGCTTCAGGCAGGATGGAGACACGGAATCTGGCCCAGCAGCTTTGCAGGGGTTCTGTCTCTTGAAGAGCCGGTTAACATCTCTTTCAACGACAGACAGAGGTGTCGGTGGAGGGGAAGTGGGGAGGGGCAGCTATAGTGGTAAGAGGTGAACAGTCTCTATTGAGGTGGTGGGGGGAGAAGGGCTGGTGGGCTGGAGCTGGTGGGTAGTGTGGTGGGGGGTGGTTTGAGTACTGTCCAGGTGATCTTCAAAGCGGCAGTAGTAGTCGTTGAGGTTGTTGGCAAGGCGTTGATCGTTAGCAGCAGGGGGGGCTCTTGGCTTGTAGTTGGTGATCTGCCTGAGCCCCCTCCAGACAGAGGCAGAGTCGTTAGAGGAGAACTGATGTTGGAGCTTCTTGGAGTACAGCTGTTTAGCGTCCCTTACCGCCCTGCTAAACCTGTACTTGGCCTCTTTGTACTCTGCTCTGTTGCCACTTTTGAAAGCCCTTTCCTTGTCAGACCTCAACTGTCGCAGTCTGGGTGTGAACCAGGGCTCGTCATTGTAATAAGTCACCCTGGTGCGTGTTGGTACACAGCAGTCCTCACAGAAGCTGATGTATGAGGTCACAGCTTCTGTGTACTCATCCAGACTGGTGGAAGCAGTCCAGACACGCCTTTAAGGGTCTGCTCACATTGTCCTTTTGGCCGCGGCCAAAACCGTTTTTTCAGCTAAAGCCTAGTACCTTTAAGCAGTGTGAGTGGACCCGCTCCGCGCTCAACTGCGGCCAGCGGACCGTCCACGGCCCGCTTGAAAGAGGTGGGCTTTAGCGGAGCTGTTTGCACATGTACGAGCACGAGCGTGTGCACGTGTACGAGCACAGGCACGAGCACGAGCACGAGCCCTACGGCAGTAGCGTTAACAACAACAACAATGGCGGTGAAAGGTTCACGTTGGTGTGGTGCGGAGGTGGAGTGTTTACTGCAGATTTGGTCGGATGAAAATATTCAAAAACAGTCGACAAGACGCACAAAAACTCTGAGGTCTGTGGAAAGATTTGTAAACAAAGCCACACACACGCGATCAATGCGTGTGACGTGTTACGACGTGATGGCGTATAGACAGCAAGAAGCATTGGCCAGCCCTGGCAGTGTGAGTACAAACGGGGCTGGGGCGTGGGGGGGAGAGGGAGGGGGGACAAGTACCCTAAAGTCCGGGTCTCGGTCCGGGAGGACAATGTGAGTACGCTCTAAGTCCTCTGCAGCTTAACTGGTCCACTTCTTTGATGTCCTCACCACAGGTTAAGAGAGTTTTAGTCTTTGTCTGTAGGCAGGAATCAGGTGGACCATGTTGTGGTCAGAGTCTCCCAGTGCAGCACGGGTGAAGGGGTGATAGGCGTTACTGACTGTTGTGTAACAGTGATCCAGAGTGTTCCCCTCCCCCCTGCACATTTTATAAACTGTCTGTATTTGGGCAATTCGTGACTATGGTTACCTTTGTTAAAATCCCTGAGGACAATAACTAAGGAGTCTGGGTTGGTCCGCTCCACTTCCAGTATCTGGTCGGCGAGCACGCGCTGTGCATCCTGCACGTTGGCCTCCGGTGGAATGTAAACACCGACCAGAATGAAGGAAGCGAACTCACGTGGGGAGTAGAATGGTTTGCAATTAATAATAAAAGTTTCCAGGAGGGGAGAACAGTGCCGTTGTAGAAACAAATACCTCCACCCTTTGTTTTGCCAGCCTCGAGTGTCACGGTCCGCTCGGTGAAGTTGGAATCCATCCAGCTGTAGCGCAGAGTCCGGGATGTTCTCGCACAGGCATGACTCGGTGAAGCACAAAACAGAGGATGAATTGAACTATTTGTCTCTCCTCAACAGAAGCTGAAGTTCGTCCATTTTGTTGCCCAGTGAGCGCACGTTGGAGAGAAATATTCCAGGTAGCGGCGTGCATCTTCCCCTCTGGCGAAGGCGCACGAGCGCACCGGCTCGTTTCCCCCAGTGACGGCGTAAAGTTGTAAAGGTGAGGGCACCTTCGACTAAAAAGTTCACCAGAACCGATGTGGGAGCCAGAAATTCAGGAAACAAACCCCGTGGAGATGTTCATGAGTTGTTCTCTGGTGAAAGAGAGACAAAAAAAACTTGTTTACAAACAAAACAAGACAAAACAAAGCGCACCAACAAATCGAGGCAGCCATCCGCAGCGCCATCTTTCTAGAGAAGAGCCATCTCTCTGGTCTTGCTGATGTTCAGCCGCAGGTGATTCTGTCCAGTCCACTTCACAAAGTTGTCTTCCAGTGCCCTGTTCTCCTTCTCCTGTCCCTCACTTATACACCCAACAACAGCCGAGTCGTCAGAAAACTTTTGCAGCTGACACGACCCGGTGTTGTACTGAAAGTCAGTGGTGTAAAAGGTGAACAGGAAAGGAGACAGTACAGTCCTCTGTGGAGCTCCTGTATCACTAACCCCCACATCAGACAGAACACTGCCCATACGGACAAACTGTGGCCTGCCTGTCAGGTAGTCAGTAATCCAGGAGATCATTGTGTCGTCTACTCCCATTACCCGCAGCTTCTCCCCCAGTAGCAGTGGCTGAATGGTGTTAAAAGCACTAGAGAAATCAAAGAATGTGATTCTCACAGTACCTCCTCCACCATCCAGGGGCGAATGGGCTCGTTGCAGCAGGTAGATGACAGTGTCATCAACTCCCAAGTGGAGCTGGTAAGCAAATTGCAGAGGGTCTAGCTGGGCTCTCACCTTCGGCCTCAGGTTGACCAAAACCAGTCTCTCCAGCACCTTCATGACGTAAGATGTGAGAGCCATCGGGTCGATAGTCATTGAGGTCTGATGGTGTCGACTTCTTTGGAACAGGAATCAGGCAGGAAGTCTTCCAAAGCACTGGTATTCTTTCCTGACCAAGGTTCAGGTTGTAGAGGTGTTGTAGGACAGAAGACAGCTGGCTAGCACATGTCTTCAGGATCCTGGGGCTGATACCGTCGGGGCCTGCAGCCTTATGCTGATGGAGTCTCTCCAGCTGTCTCCTAACCTGGGCTGCAGTCACAGTCATGCGGGGGAGGCTGCTGGTGTCTTCAGTGGAGGATGAGGAGGTGGAGGAGGAGGTGAAGGTGGAGGGGGAGGAGGTAGAGGAGGAGGAGGTGGAGGAGGAAAAGGTGGAGGAGGAGGAGAGGTGCTGCACAGGAGAGCTCACAGCAGGGGATTGAGGGCAGAGTAGATGAAGCATTTGGGGCAGTGAGGGTGTGTGGGGGTCTAGAGGTGTCATGGAGACGACAGAAGGCTGTGAGCTGAACCTATTGGAGAATCTGTTCAGCTCGTTTGCCCTCTCCAGGCGGCCTGATGACTGTCTGCCGCTCACCTTACACCCAGTGATCTTCTTCATACCGGTCCACACATCCCTCACATTGTTCTGCTGGAGTTTGGCCTCCAGCTTCCTCCTGTAGACGTCTTTACAGGTCCTCAGCATATCCCTGAGTTCATGCTGCATTCTCGCAGTTGAGCGCGGAGCGGGTGCACTCACACTGCTTAAAGGTACCAGGCTTTAGCTGAAAAACCGGTTTTGGCCGCGGCCAAAAGGACAGTGTGAGTAGGCTCTTAGGGCGTACTCACACTGTCCTTCCTCACCGCGACCCGGGCTTTAGGGTACTTGTCCCCCCTCCCTCTCCCCCCGCGCCCCAGCCCCGTTTGTACTCACACTGCCAGGGCCGGCCAATGCTTCTTGCTGTCCATACGCCATCACGCCGTAACACGTCACGCGCATTGATCGCGTGTGTGACTTTGTTTACAAATCTTTCCATAGACCTCGGAGTTTTTGTGCGTCTTGTCCAACTGTTTTTGAATATTTTCATCCGACCAAATCTGCAGTAAACACTCCACCTCCGCATCACACCAACGTGAACCTTTCACCGCCATTGTTGTTGTTGTTAAATGTCCGCGCATGGTCCGTCCTTCTATTTACATGTCCAAACAGGCGGACATAACGCTACTGCCGTAGGGCTCGTGCTCGTGCTCGTACACGTGCGCTCGCTCGTGCTCGTACATGTGCAAACAGCTCCGCTAAAGCCTACCTCTTTCAAGCGGGCCGTGGACGGCCCGTTGGCCGCAGTTATGCGCGGAACGGGTGCACTCACACTGCTTAAAGGTACTAGGCTTTAGCTGAAAAACCGGTTTTGGCCCCGGCCAGAAGGACAGTGTGAGTGCGCCCTTAACCTCACGGTCAGTTACAATGGTAACATGCTCTCTGAAACTTACCTGGTCGGGACCAGGTTAGTGTCAGAAAACCTTGAGTTTCTTTCTGTCTCCGCCCTCTTTCAGCCACACACGGTATTTGATTTCCTCATTCATTCAGTCAGCAGGCGAGTTTTGGCGTAGTATAGTTCTGTCGTCTGTTTTTTCAGAAAATCATTGCAAAAATCATTCAATAGGCCTACATTAGAAGTTATGTTAGGTGGTGACTATTTCACTACCATGGCATATCCTTTTTATAACGATCCCGTGGATGAAGGTGCAGCATTACTGCACAGAGAATTAAATACGTCGGGAGATGATTATCAGACCGCGCATAGACGTCCTTAATATACTGCAGCCATAATTACAAAATGAATGAAATGGATCTTTTGAGCAAGTTGAATGTATTTGACTTAGCGTTTCCTAAATATAATCCCAGCTTTTCTTGCAATTCATAGGTTCAAAAGTGTGTGCTTTTAATGTGGTTACCTGTATATAAACTACTCCTATAGGTCCAAACAACAGCCTTCTGATCCAGAATATCATCTATAATGCGAGGGGGTGCATTTCACGGAAGGGGTGCTGAATACGGCACAACACCGTTTCATGTCACAGTCCATCATTTACATACACAGCCTCATCCTTCCTTACATTTCCAACATTAACAACCAAAGTCATGCTCTCACATCCCAGCAAATAGTATGTGTTGTGCTGCGTTTTTTTGCAAATGGGAGTTTTTTATACAACATATAAAACAGCCACTACGTTTAAACTTAGGCACTGACCCGAGCAGCAATGTTCTCCCACGCCGTCTCCCTCTCTTTTGCTGCTGCAGCGGTGTTACACTTTCGGCTCAAACATGCTCAAACTCTCCGTATGAGCTTATTAATATTTCCAATTCCAGTGGTTGCGTAGCGCTCCGCTTCCCAGTTGCTATGGTGACTCGTCGAATCAGGGCTCCATTGATGCTGTCTTTTTTTACTTGTGGTGCACGCGCTTAACTCCAGGTCAAACTACTCTGAGTTGATCAACCTAACGCAAATCTGCTGTTCTGGAACTGAAAACTCAGAGTTTCCTATCTCAGAGTAGATCAACTCAGAGTTCAGGGTTAGACTCAGAGTTTTTTGAACCTGCTTTGTGAAACGGACCCCTGATGTATTCTGTGATGCAGTCGGTCATGCTGTCCAGATCCTCTCCATGTGGCTCAACAAGTGCATCCCAGTCTGTCGATTCAAAGCAGTCCTGTAGTGCTTCAGCAGCCTCCTGAGTCCACCTCTTCACGCTCCTAGTGTGGACAGGCTGCCGCTGAACAAGGGGAATATACTTAGGGGTCAGCAGAAGCAGGTTGTGGTCAGATCTTCCAAGAGGGGGGAGGGCTGTGTATGTACGCATCTGATCAGGCTGGGACTGGTCAAAATAACTGGTGTGGCGATCCAGGTATTTAACCTTTCATAAGGCCGATGATGTCACTTAGTTAGTGCTCTATTGGGTCTTAACGGCAGTCGTTTGAGTCACAGGAGGCCATTTAGGAATAGTTGTTCTTTGAGGTTAGATTGTTGAATCTCCTGGGAAGGGATGAAAGGGCAGCATTGTAAATTGGAGATGTGTGGTGTCTCAGACCTCCTCCTCTGTATAGCAATGGTTTCTCTACTTTTACATAGATGGCTCATTTTACTCCTCTTTCAAACCATCTGTCCTCTCTGTCCAGGATTTGGACATTGTTGTCATCAAACGCGTGGGCTTTCTCCTTGAGATGTAAGTGGACAGCAGAGTCCAGGCCTGAGGAGTTAGCTCTCCTGTGTTGGGCCATGCGTTTATGCAGTGGTTGTTTGTTTCCACAATGTAGAGTTCTTTCCATTCGCTGTTGAATTGGACAGCATAAACCAGATTGCTTTTGTGGGTGTGTGGTGTTCTGTCCTTGGGATGTACTAGTCTCTGTCTGAGTTTGTTACTGGGTTTGAAATACACAGGGATGGAGTGTTTGTTGAAGATCCTCCTGAGTTTTTCTGATACCCCAGTCACATACGGGATGACTGTGTTGTTTCTCTTGTTTTCTTTTTCTTTCTCAACCACTTTGATTTTCTCTCTGGAAGCAGCTGCCGTTTTCACGAAGGTCCAGCTGGGGTAGCCACAAGTTGTGAGGGCGCTCTGTGGAAGTCTTATTTAAAAGGAGCATAGTCTATGACTATCTATTAACTAATGAAAAATTGATCATATAATAATATAATAATAAAAGCTACTACAGTTACCAGCCAGCAGTGACTAATATTTACATTTGAAGAATAATGTAACAGATTTTTCTGAGTTTCATCCAACCTGCATGTGCTACCTTGTGATATGACTTGGGGTTTGTTCACAGTGTTTCCACAACATAACAGCCTTTTAGAAAATGATCTCATCCATAAATTACCATTTAAAGATTAATATGATCCTGAACGGAACTTTGCCCTTTCTGATGGCAGTGTTGTCTGTTTTAAAGGAACTCTGATAGACTGGTTGTTCATTTTCAGTTCATGGAAAATAGGAGAACACTGAAATGATTTTCTATGTGTTTTCAATGACTGGAAAATTGGTCAACTGTTTTTTTAGGTTGTCAAGGATGCATGTGAATTCTAATTTACCAGCTGTATGTTAAGGGTCAATTCAAAAATGTATTTAAAAAAATCAAAACATGCTACATAGGCTCAACATTTTAGAGCTGACTGATGATTAGACAGTGTGCACACAAACAAATAATTTATATGAAGCCACCTGTACTCCGTAAGATTTTCATCTATTTAATTGTCTTTTAAGTTGTTATCTATCAAAGAGTGACTTAAAACAACGGTGATTGATCATGTGACCCACTGATGAAAGCACTTGTTGCCTCTTTGCAGAGTATTCTAATATCCATGTCTGTGGAGACATTCCCTCTCTAGATGTAAATAATCCGCCATGTTAGTGACTCTGCTGACAGAGGTTGCTCTGTCGGCAGTTATGCTGTGTTCACTGTGTGTGTGTGTGTGTGTGTGTGTGTGTGTGTGTGTGTGTGTGTGTGTGTGTGTGTGTGTGTGTGTGTGTGTGTGTGTGTGTGTGTGTGTGTGTGTTTCTCTGTGTGTGTGTGTGTTTGAGAATTTATGAGGGGAACATATAGGAGACGGACTGGAAGTAGAGAGGTGAATGTGTTTCAGTAGTTTAGTTTACAAAAGAGCACAAATAGAAAATACAATATTACACACATAGTGACCATGAATGTGGCACGATGGAGGTTCTGAAAGAACGGACTCACCTGCAGTTACATTTTACTGACACAGAGGACGCTACAAACAAGGGATCTCAAATCTTATGGAGTACAACTTTAAGCTGAGCACCAACATTGTAGCTTTGCATATATATAGTAATTTTTTTATTTTTCATGGGACAGCCAGGGGAGATGCAGTTGAACTCAAATCAGAGCTTCAAACACCTCTTACTAAATATACTTCTTACAACTGTCATCGCACGTTGTCATTACTTATTTCTGATTGGTTGCCGGTCTCAAAAGGACAGTTCTACCTAATATGAGCGGGCCTAAGACCAGATGCCAGGGGAAAGAGCAGGATGGATGCTTGAGAGTGGCATCCTGCAGAGAAACTTTTTTGTTCAGGCTGTGGAGTACATGCATACATTTGTCAACCTACATGAATTGAAGCCAATGTGCATGACTGTGGAGCTCACCTGGATTGCCTGAAAGCCATGCATCTTTTCTTGTGTTGACAGCTAGTGTTGTTTTCGTCAACGAAAATGATGACGAAATATTGTCGTCAACAAACCTTAATCACGTGACGAAAATTAGACGAGACGAAACGAAAATGCTTAGCTGGCGATGACTAAGACGAAATATATAATGCAATTTCGTTGACGAATAAAACCGAGACGAAATGTCTCTTCATTTAGTCACGTTATTATTATTATTATTTTGAAGTTTTCTCCCAGTCTCGTGTCTCGGGGCGACGTCACTTCCTCAATCCCCACACGCGCATTATTTAGTTTCTGAAGATGCAGCTGCTGTGGGTCAGTGTTAACGTTAGTGTTAGTGTTAACGACAACTAAAGAAACATGAGAACAAAGTCTGACACCAGCCGGGGCTCGTGTTTGGAGAAATGCGACCACAAAGTCACAGGAAAAGAGACACCTCAGAGCATCCCATAATGACATTTAGGTATGTCAAGACATTAACGTAACGATACTTTCTGTTTTAGAAAGCTCATGCGACATGAGGCTACGGTTAATGTGTCGGGTTTTAACGCTAGCTTTAGACGTTAGCCACTGGAGCTGCGAACAAGTGTGTTTGTGTGTGTGTCTGTGTCTGTGTGTGAGACTAGCGTGTGTGTGTGTGTGTGTGTCAGTAAGTGAGACTAGCGTGAGTGTGTGTGTGTGTGTGACTAACGTGTGTTTGTGTGTGTGTATTTGTTTGTGAGAGTGTAAAGTGTGTTTTTAGTTCCTACCTGACTGACTCACTCTATAGTGCACTAAACTTCCCTTTGTTGGCCAAATACTTTCACTAGTTTTGTATTTCACAGAGCAAATCACACTGAACTGAAATTGGCATCAACAGGAATTGGATAACTTATTCTAGACCTGTACATGCTGTAAACTTAAGATAACTGCATGGGTTTGGCTCAAAGGAAATGTTGGTTTTGTCAATACTACTAACTACTTTTATTATATTGATTAAATATAATTGCATTACTAAAAAGAGACTAATATACAATTTTCTTTGACTAAAACTTGACTAAAATGCTCAGACTTTTAGTCGACTAAAACTAGACTAAAATGCTCAGACTTTTAGTCGACTAAAACTAGACTAGACTAAAAGTAAAACAGGCCGCCAAAAACAAGACTATTAACAGCAACGCCTCTGTATGTAGGGTCTGTAATTAACTCACCCAGGGCTAAAAAAACAACATTTACTAGTACATTTACCAGTACTACCTGTGTCGAGACAATGAATCTACAGTCCAGTTCACCTTCATTGTCCCTTCCAAATCAGTGGTTTGAATAACTGGATGATTAACGTGGTTTTCAGATTATGATTAGAGTGAGGTTTATATTATGTATCCATGGTTACACAACAAAAATTAATGTCCACCGAAGTCTAATCATTTAAGCATGGCCAGATAAACACCATATGAGGCCCTGGGGCAAACGGAGAGCAGTGGGCCCCCTCTTTACATTGTGTGTGTATGTATGTATGTATTTATGTATGTATGATTGGGTATACATACATAGTTATGTACATACAGATAGTACCCGTCATCTTCAAGTACCCAGGCTTTCTGACCCCCTAGAGGGCAAATGCACAGATGTGTTTGTGTGCGTGCTGTTATGAAGAGGACCTGGAGAACTGGAGACAGTAACGCAACAACCAGAATGATGACACAGAGACATGGAACTGGTGAACTTAACAGAAAATGCATAGTTTATTTGACTATTTACTATCAAAACTCTACCAAGCTCCTACGCATTCAGTCTGTGGCTTGCTATGTTTCTCTGCAATGTTCACACCAGGCTCGTCTCTCGCACAGTGCACAGAGTGAATACACACAAAGTCAATGCAAAGACGCAAATATACACATATTCACAGCTTTTGGGGCAAATAACACAAATGGCACAACGCGACCTGCAAAATGCGCTTAGTTTCTGTGACAGCGTGGCGTAAAAAAGAAAAAGAAAAAGTACGTCCTCTGATGTGCCCTCTTGATGAGGGAGCTGATGTTCAGCTCCCACCTGAGGTCCTGGGAGATGATGGTGCCCAGGAAGCGGTAGGACTCCACAGTGTTCACTGAGGAGTCAAGCAGGATGATGGGGAGGGTGGGGCTGCGCTCTTCCTGAAGTCTATTATCATCTCCACTGTTTTGGAAGCATTGAGCTCCAGGTTGTTCTCCCTGCACCAGGTCGCCAGGTGGTCAACCTCCGACCTGTAGGCAGACTCATCCCCACTAGAGAAGATTCCAATTAGTAAGGTGTCATCTGCTATCTTCAGGAGTTAGACAGACAGGTGACTGGAGTTGCAGTTGTTGGTTTACAGGGAGAAGAGCCGGGGAGAAAGAACGCAGCCTTGGGGGGGAGCCGGTCCAAGGTGTGCTCTCCCAGCCTCACTTGCTGCCTCCTGTCCGTCAGGAAATCTATAATTTACTGGCAGGTGGAGCACGTTGAGTTTTAAAAGCTTGTCCTGAAGGAGAGCCGGGATGATTGTGTTAAATGCAGAGCTGAAGTCCACAAACAGGATCCTGACGTAGGATCCCAGGGAGTCCAGGTGCTGGAGGATAAGGTGGAAGACGGAATTGACAGCATTGTCTACAGACCTGTTTGCTCTGTAGGCAAACTGCAGGGGGTCCAGGAGTTAATCTGTGGTGGATTTGAGGTGGGACAGTACCAGGCGCTCAAAAGATGTCATGACCACAGATGTCAGGGCGATGGGTTTGGAGTCATTTAATCTTGTGGGTCCTGTTTTCTTGGGAACTGGGATGATGGTAGAGACCTTGAAGCATGCTGGCACGCGGCATGTCTCCAGTGAGGAGTTAAGATGTCTGTGAACACTGGAAATAGCTGATCTGCACAATGCTTCAGGCAGGATGGAGACACAGAGTTCGGCCCAGCAGCTTTGCAGGGATTCTGTCTCTTGAAGAGCCTGTTAACGTCTCTCTCAAATACAGACAGAGGTGTTGATGGTGGATGAGGGGAGGTGGAGGGCAGATTTGTTACAAGTACCCTAAAGCCCGGGTCGCGGTGCGGAAGGACAGTGTGAGTGCGCCCTTAAAAGCAGCAGTAGAAGTTGTTCAGGTTGTTGGCACGGTGAAGATCGTTAGCAGAGAGGGGGGCTCTTGGCTCTTGGTGATCTGCCTGAGCCCTCTCCAGACAGAGGCAGAGTCGTTGGAGGAGAACTGGTGTTGGAGTTTCTCTGAGTACAGTCGTTTAGTCTCTCTCACCACCCTGCTAAACCTGTACTTGGCCTCCTTGTACTCTGCTCTGTTGAAGAAGAAAAATAATTACTTTATTTTTCCCACACGGGGAAATTGAATTTTTTCACTCTTATTATTATACATGTTACATACACACAGGCCCGAAATACACACATGCACAAACAGGACCTATACATGCAATTGAGGAGAGATGTTAGAGCGAGGGGGCTGCCAGTGACCAGCGCCCCGAGCAGTTGGGGGTTCAGTGCCTTGCTCAACAGCACCTCGGCAGTGCCCAGGAGATGAACTGGCACCTCTCCAGCCACCAGTCCACACTCCATACATGGTCCACACAGGGACTTGAACCATCGACCCTACGGTTCCCAGCCTAGTCACCTATGGACTGAGCTACTGCCGCCCCCCCTACTGCCACTCTTAAAAGCCTTTTCCTTATCCACAACTGCTGGAGTCTGAGTGTTAACCAGGGCTTGTCATTATTATAAGTCACCCTGGTGCTTGAAGGCACACAGAAGTCCTCACAGAAGCTGAAAAATGAGGTTACAGCTTCTGTGTACTGATCCAGACTGGTGGAAGCAGTCCTGAAAACATCCCAGTCTGTGCAGTCCAAGTAAGTTGAATCATACAGACTACCTTACATCGAACTACAACTATTCTGTATTTCTCAACTGGAGAATGAACGTAGCGCCCCTGTATCACTGATCAGCTGATCAGTGACAATCCAAATCCATTCAGAGTGATACGTCACCTCCAGAGTCTCCTAAATCCCTCTGGGGCCTTGTTTTTGTAATGGAAACTCGCAGAGTTAACGGCCATTTGAGAGGGCGTGGCCTGAAACTTTCCAAGAGGCCACATTTGACCCTAATGGAAACACACCTATCGTCACACATGAACACAGTTGGCTGATTGATTCACCAAGAGTCTCATCCTTACAGTCAGATCCCATGAAATGCTTTGTGACGCACCTTCTGAAGCTTCAGACATCATCAGTCATGACACAACCTCCAGAGCTTGATTATTGTTCGCCCATCACTACCCTGAGGCACTGAGGCTATTTTCTTCCCCAAGCCATAAGCCTGTATAACATGCAGCCTAGAACTCAGGCTTCTTAGCTGCTCGTTTGCACTTTTGCACCTCTGCACTATCATTAAATTTAAATTTGACTGTTTTAGTCTACTGTTAACTCTTTTATTGACTTTATTGCCTTTTCTGTCTGTCTTTTTTATTGACTTTTGTCTGCTTTGTCTGAGAACAGACGTGTTTTATTATGACTATGTTGTTGTCTTTTGTGTTTGTTATTTACTGTGGATTCCTGTCTGGAGAGTTGGACTAAATGAATTCCCTGCTTTGGGATAATAACGTTCATTGTAAGTCTGGATTTTGAAGGTAAACCTCCCATCTACTTTATCTGAATTACTGTTTGAAGCAGCTGAAATAAACCAAGATCTGAACAGAGACGATGATTGTTTCATCAAATGCAAACGCCCATGACTTCAGCTGTCAGTGATTGCGGTCATCCACAACATCCCCTATTGAGTCCTGAATTATCCAGTTTGGAGCCTGAGGAGCCACTTATGTATTTCTGAAATTAATGGATACATAAAATCCATATGTTGGGCAATGACAGTGGATGCATATTCATGTAGAAAAGGTATAAAGTAAAAAGTCAAATGGGGCCAGGGCAGATCAATACACCCCCATTATATCAGATTTTCCTCAGGCTATCTTTCTTTGCAAGGCACAGAGGCTTGAAGCTACAGCTACTCCATCTGATGATATATATAAAAAAAGAAATTTCCATTTAACCAAAAGATATGGCATCATACATACACAAGTCTATGCAGAGTTAATGGATGTTTCCTTGTTGTTCTGGAGTAAGAAAATACCTGTGTCTCGCCTGGGACAAAGGACATGATGACCATCTCAAGTTCTCTGTGATGCTGATTCCCAGGATCCTAAAACTGTTGACCCACTTCGCCTCAGCTCAACCAATGTATGACAAGGGTGACGCTGTGGTGACGCTGACCAGTAGGTTGACGTTATGAGCAGGCCTTCCGTGATATAACCAACCGCAGGGGTCAGGATCCTCACCCCTTAACTAACCTCTGTAGACATATAGGCAACAGAACAAGTTGTGGCACTGACCTCCAGTTCATGTGGAGAACAAAAGAGGTGGAACACATTGACCGAAATGCTACCTAAGAAGCCATACGTCCTATCGTCTGACAATGATTTAGCTTTTCATTAGCTTTTTGTTATTATTTATGTGCATTCATAGGCAGATATCTGTTTATAGAGGCGCTGCCTCTCAGAGTTCAACTCTGATGAGCTGAACTACAAAGCAGGCAATGCAATCACAAAAATAAGTTTACGGTTGAATATGGAGAATGAGCAGAACTCCACCATCTAGTGTCTCAAGATCCTAGTCGCAACAACAAAAAAATAATTCCAGCAGTCAGGTTGCCAGGTTTGTTGTCGAGTGTGTCAACGATCAGCCTGCTCCATGTCAGTGATGAATCATACAGGGTAAGGACTGATTTAGACTAAACAATTAATTTGACAACAGTGACAACATATAACGTTAGCAACTTTCTTTGAGTGCTGTGGAATCCAGTAGCTAGCTCTCAACTCAAAATTATTCTTGTTTCTGTAGCAACAACAGACAGCCCTGGCAACCAGCAACGCCCAACGCTATTGGCTGCCTCCAATGGAAACAGAACATGACAGAAAGTCATTGTCAAACCCGACAAAAGAAAATTAAAATATTAACTCTAAATAAATCTATTTTTTTATGGAAAAGCGATACTTTCATTCTGTACCCCTCAAAACGCCCAGTGGGTGTATTATTGTTTTTTAAATATAGCTTTTGATAAAGATTCTACATATTCAACCTTTAAGTTAAAATAAATACTTTCTTATACCTCACAATTAGTTTGATTCAAGATATTCCTTCAAAATACTTTGCATTAGATTTTCTGGGAAATTTGTATAATGCTTGTTATCAAAATAGAAGAAATAACTGCATATTACTCCATATCTCTCCATATATGTTTTCATCACGATAAGATTGCATTTAAATATGGTAAATGAATGAATCATATTGAAATATCGCCAAGCCCCCAGGAATATTCCCACTGGCCAAAAAAAAATTCACATAAAAGAAAAAACAAAACAAACACATGACATCAAACAATGAATGAGCTGTGATTAGTAACTGTATCCAGTGGTCAAATAGTCCTTTACCTCTTTCTTTCTCTTTCTCTCCATGTTCTGTTACACGCCCAGCAAATTACGACTCTAATGTGTAGCCTACTACTTACTTATATATTCTTTTGATTTTAAATGTATTGTAATTATGGTTATTATTATGAATAATCATTGTTTCAGTGTGTGTGTGTGTGTGTGTGTTTGCGCACACTCGTGTATTTATTTATATATAGTATATGTATGTATTCATACATATAATATATTCTTTGTTTATTTATTTATTTGTCTTTTTTACACAACCAGTGATATTATTATTACTCAAATTATAATTGTTTTTACCCTCTCTCCCATCATCTTTCTGCTCTGCTCCCATAATCATGGCACCCTGAGCTCTGGGTCGTGTTCATGCAGTTGTTGCCTGGAAACTAAACTGACTCGATGGATGCACATGTTTGTGCCTTTTGGAGAATTACTCATGCAAATATTGGGATACAAACAAGACTTGCTGTGACTTTATTTGGATTAATGTGCTTCAGATTTTTTTTAAGAAAATTGAATTCTTGTATAATTTTATTCATATGCTAGCATTATTATTTCTCAACAATTATATTAAAGATATGAAAATCATCTTGCACAGCACTGTCGATAGCAACGTTAATGTAAACATACATTTCAGTCTCTGCGCACTTGTCAAAACCATAAACATGTACACTGTTTGCAACAGCGGCATGGGGAATTATCATCTATAATGGTTATCTTTATTGTTGTTTGTTGTTTGTTACAATTGTTTGTCAGACATGTATTAAGTGCAGTGTTCCCACTAAATTTGATTCTATTTGTGGTGGTAACTCACCGGAGGAGGGAGACCTTCAGTGAACTGCAGTGACAGCTCAAGTTCAGGCAGAGCAAACTGCAACCCTGAGGTTGGACTCCAGATACCAAACTGCTGTCAGCCTCCAGCCTGCTGTGGCCCCAGTGCGGCAGTTTGTACTGCCTGAATTTGATTGATACAGCTAGTAAATAACTCCATCTAGCTAGCTTGTTAGCCTAGCTTGTTAAATGGACTTGTAAATGTACTTGTAGTTATATAGCGCCTTTCTAGTCTTCTGACTACTCAAGGCACTTTCACACTACTTGTCACATTCACCCATTCACACAGACATTCACACCGATGGCAGTGGACATCTACATACCATCTAATCTAATCTAACCATTCACACCACATTCACACACCTATGAGCAGCACGGGGAGCAATTCAGGGTTCAGTGTCTTGCCCAACGACACTTCTGAGCACAGCCTTTGTTAGCTTGATAGATAGGTTCCGATCTCCAACCTCCCTCTCATCAGCAAAATCCTGGAAAGAGCAGTGGCTGCCCAGCTTCAACATCACATGTCCCACCATGAGCTCTTTGAACCTCTCCAATCTGGTTTCAGAACCTACCATAGCACTGAGACCTCCCTCATTGAAATCACTAATGACCTCCTGCTTGCTGCCGACAATGGCCTCATTACCATCCTCATCCTCCTTGACCTTTCTGCAGCTTTTGATACAGTTTCCCACACCATCCTCCTCCGTCGCCTCTCTGAGCTCATTGGCCTCAGTGGCACAGCATTGTCCTGGTTCCAGTCATACCTTACAGGCCGGAAACAATTCATCACCCTCAATGGCTTCAACTCTAATCCAGCACCCGCCAACCATGGTGCCCCAGATCTGTGCTTAGTCCTCTGCTGTTCCCCATCTACATGTTACCCCTGGGTCATATTATCCGTAAACATGGTCTCAACTTCCACTGCAATGCCGATGACACCCAGCTTTATATCAGCACAAACCCCTCCTCCCATCTCCATCCCATACAACTTTTCCACTGTCTGCAGGAACTCAAATCATGGATGACCACAAACCTACTCAAACTCAACAGTAATAAGACAGAGCTCATAGTGGTTGCCCCTGCACCACTGCTCAGGAAAATTGGAGACCTGGCCCTAGTTGTGGATGGCTGCTCCATTTCCCCATCTACTGAGGTGCGCAACCTGGGTGTTATTCTGGACTCAACTCTCTCCTTCCGGTCTCACATCAACAATGTCACCAAGTCGGCCTTCTACCACCTCAGAAGCATCTCATGACTCCAGCCCTCACTCACACCTTCAGTAACTGAGGACGCACTCACACTGTCGTTCTGTCCAGGGCCAAAACCGTTTATTCAGCTAAAGCCTAGTACGTTTAAGCAGTGTGAGTGCACCCGTTCCGCGCATAACAGCCGGGCTAAAGCCCCCCTCTTGAAAGAGGGGGGCTTTAGCAGAGCCGTTTGCACATGTACGAGCAGGAGCGTGCGCACGTGTACGAGCACGAGCACTACGGATGTAGCGTTATGTCCGCCTGTTCGGACATAGAAAATAGAAGGACGGACCATGCGCGGACATTTAACAACAACAACAATGGCGGTGAAAGGTTCACGTTGGTGTGATGAGGAGGTGGAGTGTTTACTGCAGATTTGGTCGGATGAAAATATTCAAAAACAGTCGACAAGACGCACAAAAACTCCGAGGTCTGTGGAAAGATTTGTAAACAAAGCCACACACACGCGATCAATGCGTGTGACGTGTTACGGCGTGATGACGTATGGACAGCAAGAAGCATTGGCCGAGACCCTGGCAGTGTGAGTACAAACGGGGCTGGGGCGCGGGGGGAGAGGGAGGGGGGACAAGTACCCTAAAGCCCAGGTCGCGGTGCGGAAGGACAGTGTGAGTGCGCCCTGAGACAATCATCCATGCCTTCATCACCTCCCGTTTGGACTACTGCAATGGTGTTCTGTCTGGACTGCCCACCAAGGCCCTTAGCAGACTGCAGTATGTTCAGAACTCAGCTGCCAGGGTTTTAACCCACACAAAGCCCTGGCAGTATATCACTCCCATTCTCCAACAGCTCCACTGGTTGCCGTCAAGTCATGCATCGCCTACAAGATCCTCCAGCTCACCTACAAATCTCTCCATGGATTCTCACCACCCCCCGCACCAGGTTGCGGACTTTTGGGGACAGGGCTTTCTCTGTCAATGCTCCCACACTCTGGAACAGCATACCGCTCCATGTCTGCTCTGCCCCATCCCTGCCTATGTTCAAAAAGCACCTCAAACCATTTCTTTTCACCAAGTCCATTGACCCCTAACCCCCCCCCCCCCACACACACACACACACAATTGTTAAGCGACCTTGGGTACCACGAAAGGCACTATATAAGTTATTATTATTATTATTATTATTATTATTCATCCCTATGTACCCCGGTTGCATAAGCCTCTGCCTTTGCGGATTTATTTCAGCATTTTGTTAGGATTTAGGGTTACAGTTAGGGTCAGGGTTACGCGGTAGTGTTAGGTAACCCGACTCTCATCCATCTGGGATCGCTCCATAGAAAAGTGATTTCAGGAGGCTGGGCCTTTTCAAAAATCCTTGTGTGGCGGCTGGGGGGGCGAGACCCCAGTGGAACTACGAGTGGCAGATCTAGAGAATCAATACATCAACAACGCCACCTTAGGACTTGCACCTAAAGAGTATACTTTAACTTTATTTCTCTGAGGGTTTCCCAAAAACCACCCATACACAGGTCCCTACGTAAATGAATACAGGCACGGTGTAAAATAATTTAACAACCTTTATTAGAAACAATAAAACAATTTCATTTATCAAGTTCTGTCTAAAACATTTATACCATTATTTAATTTAATCTTTAACACCAGTGATGTTCCGCCTACACCAATACAGTCAGTCAGGAAGTGGAAGGCAGTACACCCCAGCTAGCTCTGGCAGAGGTCCCTGCACTCAAATAATTCAAAAGAGAAAACAAAACAATATATTAAACAAATCACTGCAACTCAAAAGCAAAAGGGGAAAAACCATACAAGAAAAGGTATAAACGTGGCAGGTCCTCAACAATAGGCGCTGCGGTAACCCCTCCCACCCCAACTGACGTCACGCTATGGGATTGGGGTGGCGCACAGGTGAACTCACCTACACTTAGCAGAGAGATTGAGTGTCAATACAAAGACTTAACTGTATACTAATAAGCAAGGCAAGGCAAAAGAAAGAAGAGAACTTTGAGCAAGTTAGAGGCAAGTTAGAGGCAAGGCAGGGCAAACAGCAGCCCAACGCCAAACAACTTCAAAAGAAAACAAAGTAAACCGTTAGTGACCACATCCAACCAAACTAGCAGACAATAGCATTTAGCCCACAGCACTGGTTACCTGGATCCTGCACTCATCAGTGCTTGTAGCTGCTAGCGGCTACGGCGGCAACAACAGCTAACCAGACGAGGATGCACACGGCACATACACACCACCCCAGTCCGACGCGCCAACCTGCAGGACGCACACACACCACTCCGGCCCGACGCTTCAACCTACAACAGAGGACTGTCAGCACAGCATCGTATTACCTCTTCGCATCATGAGACTACACTACATACCTGTAGGATGCACACGGCACACACACCACCCTGGCCCGATGCGTCAACCCGCAGGACGCACAGCGCATACACCCGCGGACGCTACGGCGTGGCGGAGCTGCGAGCTGGCTGCGCTTGCTTCGGCAGAGGAAAGAGAAAGACTAAACTACCATTTGTCCGTCATCTTTATTGACGTGCTACTTCAACCACTCACATCGAAACCAACCTGTGACGCTGATGAGAGACGCAGGGAAAATCCAAACAGAACAGCCGACATGGTTTCCACCAACAAAAGCCTTCAGAGCCGTTCTCTGGTGTTCTTTTAAAGAAGAAATATTCTCTAGATCGGACAACACCGATGAAACAGCAGTTGCATGTTGACACCTGCTTCCTCGATGCGAGCCGCCATTGTTGTCTGAATCACAACGAGGCAGGGTCAAAGCCGGCTTCAACATCGTTCTGTGCACAGTCCGCACCCGAGTCAAATCATGCACTGGAGCAATGGAATAGACAACCCCACCTGGCTCTGGCGCTCTCACCACTTGATAGGTTGTCGAGCTCCACACATCCTGGATCTTACGGCGCCCTCTAACGCCATGGTCCTGCAGGAAGACCCTTTGACCAAATTCCAGTGGCTCACTCAGTGCTCCTTGATCATGCCGCTCTTTCCTCCGTCTGGTGGCAGTTTCCATCCATCCCCTGGCACAGTCGAAGGCCAAGTGGAGCCGACGTTGATGCTCTACCACCCAGTCACACACTTTCCCTGCTGTCAGCTCAGGGAGATGGCCCAGCAGGAAATCAACAGGTAAATGAGGTTCTTGACCAAACATAAGAAAATGGGGGGACTCACCCGTTGACTGTGAGGGGTGGTGTTGTAATGAAACACCAAATGGGAAAGATGGTTGGGCCAGTGGCGTTTCTGGTCAGATGGGAGGGTGCGCAGTAGATTATGCAGTGTCCGATTAAATCTCTCACACTCTCCGTTGCCCTGGGGATGGTATGGGGTGGTCCGGGTCTTCTGTATTCCATACAGTTCACACAGCTGTTGAACCAAAGCACTTTCAAAGCTCCTCCCCTGGTCAGAGTGGAGGCGCGCTGGAACTCCATAGTGATGAAACCACTCTCTCACCAATACCTCAGCCACGGTAGTAGCCTTCTGGTCCCGGGTCAGCACCGCTTGGGTGAACTTGGAAAATACATCGGTCATCACCATAACGAGTTCCCGTCCATCCTGGGCCGGTTCCAGCAGAGTGAAATCAATGGCAAGGACTTGGTTGGGCTCTGCGGCTAATAGATGACCCATAGGAGCCCGGGTCTGGGGCTGTGTGCACTTCGCCAGGATACAGCGCTCACACTGTTGACACCAGTTCCTGATGTCTTGATCCATCCTCGGCCAGTAACACCGCTGCCTCACCAGCTGAGATGTCCGCTCAATCCCCTGGTGCCCATGGTTTTGATGAAGCTGTTGGAGTATTTCCTCTTTCAGACACTCAGGAAGGAGAAGCTGGAGGGTCTCTTCTCCACCATCAGGACGGAAGAGCCGGTGATACAGCAAGCCACCTCTATGAACAATACGGTCCCACTGCCGCACCAGACCACGCACCTGAGGGCTTAGATGTTCTTTTTCTGCGCGACTCGGCACCCGCTTGTCACTCCAGAAATGGTGGAAGGCCCCAATAGCTGCATCACCTGCTTGGAGTGCCTGGAGATCAGCTGGAGTCCGTGAGGGGAGGGCAACGACCGCTGCCTGCATACCTATATGCTGATGCTCTCCAGCGGCTCCCTGGATATCCGGTGGTACAGCGGTACCAGGCAGCATCTGCTCGAAGATCTGGACCCCAGCGCCTGGCTGCCTGGAGAGGGCATCGGCATTCTTGTTAGTGCGGCCTGGTTGGTACCGGACACAATAGTCAAATGCCGATAGCTCGGCCACCCAGCGCTGCTCTGTAGCGCCTAGTTTAGCTGTCTCTAGATGGCTCAAGGGGTTATTATCAGTCCACACAACACACTTGTGACCACACAGATATTCCTTGAACTTCTCCACCATCGCCCATTTCATGGCGAGGAATTCCAGTTTCATGGAGATATAGTTCTTCTCAGCTGGGTGCAGGCTGCGGCTGGCGTAGGCAACTGGCCTCACTCGTCCCTCCTGCTCCTGTGACAGGACAGCTCCCAACCCAATGTGACTGACATCGACTTCTAAAATAAAAGGCAGGGAAAAATAGCAAAGGCCAAGATGGGTGCATTAACTAGGCGCGCCTTTAATTTGGTAAAGCTCCCCTCACAGTCCGCCGACCATGCCTTCTCCACATAGCGGCCCCCGTCCTCTTTGTGGCTTACTCCCAGCCAACTCAGCAACCAGTCTGTGCAGCGGGGCAGCCAGCTTAGCAAAACCCTCGATGAATCGTCAATAATAACTTGCAAAGCCGAGACCCCAGTGGAACTACGAGTGGCAGATCTAGAGAATCAATACATCAACAACGCCACCTTAGGACTTGCACCTAAAGAGTATACTTTAACTTTATTTCTCTGAGGGTTTCCCAAAAACCACCCATACACAGGTCCCTACACAAATGAATACAGGCAAGGTGTAAAATAATTTAACAACCTTTATTAGAAACAATAAAACAATTTCATTTATCAAGTTCTGTCTAAAACATTTATATCATTATTTAATTTAATCTTTAACACCAGTGATGTTCCGCCTACACCAATACAGTCAGTCAGGAAGTGGAAGGCAGTACACCCCAGCTAGCTCTGGCAGAGGTCCCTGCACTCAAATAATTCAAAAGACAAACAAAACAATATATTAAACAAATCACTGCAACTCAAAAGCAAAAGGGGAAAAACCATACAAGAAAAGGTATAAACGTGGCAGGTCCTCAACAATAGGCGCTGCGGTAACCCCTCCCACCCCAACTGACGTCACGCTATGGGATTGGGGTGGCGCACAGGTGAACTCACCTACACTTAGCAGAGAGATTGAGTGTCAATACAAAGACTTAACTGTATACTAATAAGCAAGGCAAGGCAAAAGAAAGAAGAGAACTTTGAGCAAGTTAGAGGCAAGTTAGAGGCAATGCAGGGCAAACAGCAGCCCAACGCCAAACAACTTCAAAAGAAAACAAAGTAAACCGTTAGTGACCACATCCAACCAAACTAGCAGACAATAGCATTTAGCCCACAGCACTGGTTACCTGGATCCTGCACTCATCAGTGCTTGTAGCTGCTAGCGGCTACAGCGGCAACAACAGCTAACCAGACGAGGACGCACACGGCACATACACACCACCCCAGTCCGACGCGCCAACCTGCAGGACGCACACACACCACTCCGGCCCGACGCTTCAACCTACAACAGAGGACTGTCAGCACAGCATCGTATTACCTCTTCACATCATGAGACTACACTACATACCTGTAGGATGCACACGGCACACACACCACCCTGGCCCGATGCGTCAACCCGCAGGACGCACAGCACATACACCCGCGGACGCTACGGCGTGGCGGAGCTGCGAGCTGGCCGCGCTTGCTTCGGCAGAGGAAAGAGAAAGACTAAACTACCGAGGGGGGTATATAAACCACCCCGCATTAGCGGGTGAGGACTCAGCTGCACTACAGGTGCCGGTACGGGGCGTGTCACACACCTGCCGCGATCGCCATGCCAGCTGTAAAACAAACAGACTGCGGGACACCAGATAACTGAAATGCAAACAGAATATAAACCATCCGGTTACACTTGCATATGATTGGATAAACCATTTGTCCGTCATCTTTATTGAGGTGCTACTTCAACCACTCACATCGAAACCAACCTGTGACGCTGATGAGAGACGCAGGGAAAATCCAAACAGAACAGCCGACATGGTTTCCACCAACAAAAGCCTTCAGAGCCGTTCTCTGGTGTTCTTTTAAAGAAGAAATATTCTCTAGATCGGACAACACCAATGAAACAGCAGTTGCATGTTGACGCCTGCTTCCTCGATGCGAGCCGCCATTGTTGTCTGAATCACAACAGTCGCTTCTCTGCTACGTCATATCTATAAAACCCCGCCCGGCGGTCCTGATTGGCCTGACCATTTTCTGCGGACCCTGGAATCACTTTCTTATGGAGCAAATCCAGATGGTTGAGTGGAGCTAGGTGGAGTCAAGACCGCAAGGCGGAATGAAAGTCATCTGGCGAGAACCAGGTTAAGTGTTAGGGTCTACATAAGCCTATTTGCTTATTTGGGAATTCTGTACTGATTTGAAAATAACAGACGGGGGAACATAGGACCCTTTTTTTAAAAAAAGGTCTGATGTTCCCGGTCACATACAAAGCAGGGAACATAGGTACACTCCCCTATCTAGCTAGCTTGATAGCCCTTCGCTAGCTTGATAGCTTCAAGCCAGGCTTCCTTCCGCAGGGATGGCCGGGGACAGCAGGATCTGTCCACTTTGAGTTTAATTTTGTCTCTTCAGTATCACATGGGTGACCTCACTGAGACTACATCCATGTTTAATAGAGTCTGTGGTCTAAACACATGTGTACACACTACTTTCAGCAATCTAACAATGCATAGTAGATGTGAATATTGGTGGGACACTAAATAATGATGACAATTTACAGCTCACTATAATGTAAAGTGTTATAATGTAGGGAGTAGAGAATGAGGGAGACCAGCAACATGTCTGCTGCGAGAAAGGGTTTTTGTGTTAGATTGTATTATGTACAAGGGTCCCAATTCCACGCTACACACTGATTCTAAGCAGATTTGGGGTGTGGTGTATGTCTACACTGGCACTCAAAAAAGTCAAGCATACCGTCACACTTTTCCCATGATGCATTGCACAAAGGAAATGGAGAAGCTGCTTGAAATGTTTATATTAATATGCATTTTCAGAGCATTTGCATTTCTCTAATTACAGGTTTTTGAGTATTTTCAGCTTGTGTGTGGACAAACACCAATGTTATTTACAAAGTCAGAGAAATAAATGTTTAACATCCTGCTACACCTGTGACTGTCTTTCTTTAGACTTCATCACACCATACAAAATACATCGTTTTGACTACCTATTTATTATTATTCCTTTTATTGATAGTGTAATGTACTGTATGTTGAACACTTACGGTAGCTGCTTACGTTAACACCAACACATTCTCACTCCCAGCCAGTCACTGGTCTCTCGTTCTTGAACACGTTGGGTGCACCCTTGGCGTCAACAAAATTACTTATTTTTTATTTTTTTAGATTTAGGAAAAAATAGTGGCTTAGGTTAAAGTAAGTATGTTTGTTACATAACTTATGTACCTGACATAGTATGTACATACATAACATTAGTAAATGCTGACTTTTTGGTTTCACATGTGTCATAAACCTGGCTCTATTGCTGCCTTCACGTGCTATGGAAAAGATGATCCTTTACACTTTAGTGTGTTATGTTCCAGTGCACTTCATAGTTAAATGAAACATGATGGACCCACAGAGTGGCGATTGCTCTAAGACAGCAAGGGGAGCTCAGCTTCCCATGAATGTCACCAAAAAAAAGTGTTGAAATATGTATTGCTGCGTGTACATTTCATTGACTAAATACGCACTAGAAAGTCTTCATCTTTTGTTCAGAATCAGCTACTTATCACAGCACAACTTCCTTCTCATTCATCGCCTCAGCTCCACAGCGCTTTACACAGTCTGACGCTCAGCTTCTACTGACTTCAATGGGAAAGCGTAGAGCGAGTTGTTCCACTGCAGCCAAACTAGACGCTCATTGGATAAATGCTGGGCTTTGTCCCACCCATCGGACGCTAAGTGCTCTGGGGGTCTGGGTAAAACCATTTTAGACTGCCTAATTCATTAGCTCCAGAGAGAAAGAAAAAGCTAATATTTCTATTTCAGCTACATAAGCTTGGTCTACACTAATCTGATGCACGTAATCTCCACTAGTTCCCCAGTGGAAATTATCAGGAGTTTGTATTCATGTGCAATTTTCACGTCGGCTTTTGGTATTTTCCATATTTTCCATAGGACTAGAAGGCTCCATAGGTCATGACGAAAACGGGGAGACACGAAATGCCAATAATTTAAGTGATTTATTAACAAAATTAGTAATAAAGGTAAATTAAATACAATTATGAGGTGTGGAAGTCAGTAAGATAGTGTGCATGTGGCTGTGTGTGTGTGTGTGTGTGTGTGTTTGTGTGTGTGTGTGTGTGTGTGTGTGTGTGTGTGTGTGTGTGTGAAATGTGTGTAGGGTGTTGTGATTCAAAAACATATTTCCTGTGGAGCACCGGTGCCTAGGTGCTCCGGATCAGGCTGCATCAGCTGAACCTTGGACAAAATAATATGATGTTAGAGGAGAACATGGGACATGAAAAGCCATCTCCTGGATGACGGTCCTTTGTTTGTTTGACCCATCCCAACCTCTTCCCTACGCGGACTCATCTCACTGCACCATGGTTCCCCGCTCGCTCTGGGCTTCAACTGTCGGTAAAGAAGAGAGACGGTGGGCTTGAAAATATTTTTATCTACAAAAGGGGGGCCCTGCAGAAAAGGTCTGGGTACCAATGGGTTACACACACACACACACACACACACACACACACACACACACACACACACACACACACACACACACACACACACACACACACACACACACACACACACACACGTACACACACTCCCTGCATATCCTTGCGTGATCAGAACTATTTTTTCCTTGAGTCATTTTATTTTTTAATCAAGGGAGAGATGCTTTTCCCGGCTCAGATTACTGATGCATATCACCCTTCATAGCCACTCCAACTCTGTTATGAATCAGTCACTAATACAAATTAGATTAAATATGTCATCTAATAGTCAGATTATAATCCATCTACGTGATAACACCAATTTCATGATAAAGAATGACATTTTCATTGGTTTTATATGACATCCCCACCCTGCATAACACAAAAGAGTGAGCAGGGGATAACCTCATAAGTGATCATACAAGGTACTAACAAGTTGAGTTCAAACCAACTACCATTAAGTGGAAATGAAATCAGAAGGGAGTGCATTGCCTCAGTCACAGCTGCTCTGAATTTCCCTGATTATCCTCCTCCCCCACAGCTTCTCATTCCTCCTGAGTACCTGAAGCAGCATCTCACCCACTGAGCCTGTGTCATTTGTCTCAGTTGTCTTCTTGTTTCCCTCACTTGTGTCTTCAGCCCTATTTGCATGGGACTAGTATTATCCAGGCTGTTCTCATTCCCAGGCGTCTGATACTGTTGTTTTGTCACGGCCCTCTGCGTTTGAGACAGACGCACAAGGCACCCTTGCGCGTCTGTTTGAGACGCACCAAGCTTTGAGCTGTAAACCCGCCCATATTAGACGCTCACTTATTTTAACCCCACACATGATGTTTTCCTTACCATAAAGATTGAATATGGAGAATGAGCAGAGCACCGCCATCTAGTGTCTCAAGATCGTAGTCGCAACAACGTTGCCAGGTTGGTCAGACCCGGCCCAGTAGCCTACAGGAGACCGGAGTCTGTTTGTGCCTGTTTGAACCTGTCCCCTCCAGCAAATCACACCGTAAAAACAAGGATTAGAGGAGTTTGACTGACAGTTAGCGTTGGCCGTTAGCATTGGCCGTTCCTGCTAAATAAAGATGAAAGTGATGTAAGCGATCAGGGAGAAACGTAGCCATTTGGGCGTGTGTTTTAATGGCGTTTCTCTCATTTCTCTCAGTCCATGGAGTGAATGCTCGGCCTATACTGACTCTGGTTTTTGCCCGTCTCCGCTCACTCAGCTGCTGGGACAAATAACTCCCCCTTCACTGAGGCTCTAAAGCAGCTGCAGGATTGGCAAACTCCATTTCACCCAGGGCCAGCCTACAGTAGCTGCACCCAACAACAGACAACCCTGGCAACCAGCAACGCCCAACACTATTGGCTGCTACCATGGAAACAGAACGTGGCAGAAAGTCATTGTCAAACCCATCAAAAAATATTCAGAATAAATATGTTTTTTTTTCGGAAAAGCAATTCTTTCATTCTGTTCCCCTCAAAATGCCCCATGGGTGTATTGTTTTTTAAATATATAGCTTTTAATAAGGATTCTACATATTCAACCTTAAACCAAGTGGGTTGTTTTTGCCTAAATCTAACTACATACCTTGGAGATATGTTATTGGAGACTTTCGTGGTGTTTTGGACGCAGTTAGTGTCCTCAACGATCAGTGAGCCCCTTCCCCATCCCAAAGCACTCACAAGTGGGCACTGTTTCACTAGATTTAGAGACTTTTCACACCCTCTTAGAAACTTTATTTATAAAAAGAGACTAACGACCAATTTAGCGCCTTATTCAGAGCATCAGGGAAAAGGGAGAAATCTGTGGTCGGCCTAATTCCTTCCCTTGCATGTGGCTCAGAGTCCAGTTCAGTAAACAGTCTCTGGGTCCGTCTCTCTCCTCTCACGCAGCAGAACTGTTGTTGTTATGTGATGGCGTGGGGTTAGAGGTCGGAGGTTGGGCGATGACGCCATCCTTTAACAAAGTATGTGGTTTCACCATCTAGACCACAACGCCATGGGGGGCGTTTTCAAATCTTCCCACTCTGGGACCCGGTTTCAAAAGATCCCATTTTCAGGCTCCGATAACGGTGGCTGCGTGTCGGCCAAAGCGATACTAAAGTTGTGCAGTTACAGGAAAATGGTCTGTGTGGACGGACCCTAATTCTGAAATACTGTTATTTTTTTCTTTTCATAATTTGATAGAATATCCACTGTGGCTGTACCACTGCTGTGCTAGCATGTTTTTTTAAACAACCAAGGCACTTCAACAAAAAAAAACAGTGAGCAAAATTAGAGAACACTTTCAGATCTCTCCCAGTTATTTGTGTTCGGTGTAAGGACACCAATTCAGTTAAGTCCCTCAAAAAGGCCGGTCATCCATGTAAAACAAGTGCGCGAGAGGACGGCCTTATGAGAAGACTCTCAATGGGGAATCGGTTCAACACTGCAGCTGGAGTTGGTCTTCAGTTCAGTGATGAACAGGGCAAGGATCTGTCTCTGCACACAGTGTCTCGTCGTTTAAGACTTTCTGGAGTTCAAACCCACTCTGCAGTGACCAAACCTCTCATCAGCAGAAAGAATCAAAAGGCTACACTTGCCTTTGTTGAGGAGCATGTTGTGTGGACAGAGGAGAACTGGTCCAAAGTGATTTCAGTGATGAGAGGACGTTTACTTTATTTGGGTCTGATGGGAAACATCATGTTGGGTGTAGGACTGGGGAAAAACTGAACCCAAAGTGTGTAAAGAAGTCAGTTACATTTGAAGTGTCATGGTTTGTTTTCTGCAGCAGGAGTTGGGCCTCTTGTACAGCTACATGGCAGGGTGAATGCAAATGTTTACGTGAACCTCCTTAAGCAACATGCAATACCTTCACTGCACCTTTCTCCAAATCAGCAGCATTTTTCATGCAGACAATGTCCCCCTGTTACACTGCAAAACAGGTAAAGAAGTTCTTTGAAGCTAAGAATATTGAAACAATGAAATGGCCAGAGTCCAGATCAAAATCTCATAGAGAATCTCTGGAAAATCCTTGGTAACAAAGTCATGTGTAAGAAACCCACTCCAGTTAGTGAACAGTGGAAGAGACTGAGTCAGAATGGACCCAGATCAAACCAATGCAGTGTGAGAAACTAGTGATGTCCTGTGTGTGTAGATGTGCTGAAGTCATTCAACGCTGTGGCTTCTACACTTCCTGTTCATTTTTGAATCCTAGAGAAGAAAACATTGTTGAAATCTTCTCTTCTGACACAATGAACACTGTTCTCTCATTTTGCTCACTGTGTTTGTCACAAAATAAAGGTTTATGGTTGAAGTGCCTTGGTTATTTAAAAAAACATGTTAGTACAGCAGTGGTATAGACACAGAGGATATTCTCTCAAATTATGATCAATAAAAAGTACCACTATTTCAGAATTAAGTATTGATGATTTGTTCTCTAATTTTGATCTTGACTGTAGTTGTGTTTGTGTTCATAATGTTAACTACGTTTAAATCAGCCATCGTAGTGGCGTCTCAAAGTTTTACACGCAGGACTATCTGGTGCTTTGATAAGTGACCAAAGGGTCCTTACAAAACATCCGAATGACTTGTACTAATTTGTAGTAATTGCAGAGGTCGTCTGTGATCTTAAACCTGTGATAATCAGGTAGTTTGTCAAAGAAAAATTCCAACCCAAATTTAGCAGCCATGTTTTGCCAATCACAGAGGTCGTGTGATTATTCCTGTGAAAATCAGCATCTCAGTGATTCGGGGCCCGTTGACAATCATAAATTAAAGTTTTGAGATAGACTCATATCTTGGGGATAATGTTAGTACATTTGAATAAAACACAATTTCTAAGGAAAGGATAGGTTCATATTTTTTCAAGTCTATTTTAAAATCATACTCACTTGCCAACATGTACATTGGGAAAGAGAGTTATTATGACTCACTATAATTGTCCCTTCTGTCCAATCTGGCAAAGAGATCCTGAAAAAAAACTCTTTGAACTCCGTCGATCAGTGCTATGTCACGTTTTGTTGCTCTGATCACGTTTTGTTGTTCTGACTGGGCTCCTTCCTCTTATAATACGTCCAGAGGCATTTCGATCTACAAACCTTGATGATATCCTTTGGAAATTGAATTGAGGTCTTTCAGGCTTACTCACATTTGTGATGCGGTTTGGTGATGTCAGGCTGCTGCCCTAAATACTTACTCATATACTGGAACAACAATCTGCTGCTGAAAATAGTCCCCCAACAAATGCACTATTACCTTGTGCTTGAGTAATGTTTAATAACAACTGCTATGAGCAGCTGTTTGGGGAAATTACTGGAGTTTTTTCCGTAGAGACCAGCAGGCTTGTTGAGCCTTTTTTAATGAAAAAATGGGATTGCCGTAGTCTTATGCTTTAACTACCTTGTGATTTTGATCAGGCTGACAATCCTGCATTGAAATATTACCAAAGATACAGTATATATAAGATACAGTATATATACTATATCTTCATATCTTATGATAAAGTAAAAATAACTCACTCTCTTTGACTCTCTGTTCAGACACACACACACACACACACACACACACACACACACACACACACACACACACACACACACACACACGTAACATCTGTTGATAAGATCTGAAAAATCAATTAGAAATCAATCAGCCAGCTCTCTCTTCATATTATTGGTAGGTTGTGCTAGAAATGAATTACCATCATTAAAAATGAATATTAATTCCCATCTTGCCATCAAGTCTGAATGAAGATAGATGATATCAGACACCACCACCAGCATAACTTTATATTAACTGCTCAATCAAAACATAGTTAAGGATAAGGTAAATTGATATAGCGATAAGTAACTTTGAAGAAGTAACTTTTCTTGTGATCCGCACTTTCTATTAAAACTAACATCGTCCATGAGTAGTGCAATAAAACCACCATGTGTCTGCTGTCTGCGATGAGTTCCTGGGTTTGGGAATCACTAGATGAACCTTTCAATCCAGTGCTAGGCAAGGCAAGTTTTATTTGCACGATTCACCAACAAGGTAATTGTGGTGAATCAAAGTGCTTTACATAGAGAGCATTTGGATTCAAAGTGCTTTACATAGAGAGCATTTGGAAAAACAAACCCATAAAACATATAAAAGATTTAAAACACATGAAAGGCAATTCAAAACAAATGGTTTACAGTTACATAAATGGTTACAGTTACATAAGTTACAGTGCAGTTTACTGAACAGCAGCAGCAAACAGAAAAGTCTTCAGTCTTGATTTAAAAGAACTAAGAGTTGCAGCAGACCTGCAGTTTTCTGGAAGTTTGTTCCAGATTTGGGGGGCGTAACAACTGAATGCTGCCTCTCCATGTTCAGTCCTGACTCTGGGGACACAGAGCAGACCTGTCCCATGTTTAGTCCTGACTCTGGGGACACAGAGCAGACCTGTCTCATGTTCAGTCCCGACTCTGGGGACACAGAGCAGACCTGTCCCATGTTTATTCCTGACTCTGGGGACACAGAGCAGACCTGTCCCATGTTTAGTCCTGACTCTAGGGACACAGAGCAGACCTGTCCCATGTTTATTCCTGACTCTGGGGACACAGAGCAGACCTGTCCCATGTTTAGTCCTGACGCTGGGGACACAGAGCAGACCTGTCTCATGTTTAGTCCTGACTCTGGGGACACAGAGCAGACGTGTCCCATGTTTATTCCTGACTCTGGGGACACAGAGTAGACTTGTCCCATTTTTAGTCCTGACTCTGGGGACACAGAGCAGACCTGTCCCATGTTTATTCGTGACTCTGGGGACACAGAGCAGACCTGTCCCATGTTTAGTCCTGACTCTGGGGACACAGAGCAGACCTGTCTCATGTTTAGTCCTGAATCTGGGGACACTGAGCAGACCTGTCCCATGTTTATTCCTGACTCTGGGGACACAGAGCAGACCTGTCCCATGTTTAGTCCTGACTCTGGGGACACAGAGCAGACCTGTCCCATGTTTAGTCATGTCTCTGGGGACACAGAGCAGACCTGTCCCATGTTTATTCCTGACTCTAGGGACACAGAGCAGACCTGTCCCATGTTTAGTCCTGACTCTGGGGACACAGAGCAGACCTGTCTTATGTTTAGTCCTGACTCTGGGGACACAGAGCAGACCTGTCCCATGTTTAGTTTTATCTCTGGGGACACGGAGCAGACCTGTCCCATGTTTAGTTCTGACTCTGCGGACACAGAGCAGACCTGTCCCATCTTTAGTCCTGACTCTGGGGACACAGAGCAGACCTGTCCCATGTTTAGTCCTGACTCTGGGGACACAGAGCAGACCTGTCCCATCTTTAGTCCTGACTCTGGGGACACAGAGCAGACCTGTCCCATGTTTAGTCCTGACTCTGGGGACACAGAGCAGACCTGTCCCATGTTTAGTCCTGACTCTGGGGACACAGAGCAGACCTGCCCCATGTTTAGTCCTGACTCTGGGGACACAGAGCAGACCTGTCCCATGTTTATTCCTGACTCTGGGGACACAGAGCAGACCTGTCCCATGTTTAGTCCTGACTCTTGGGACACAGAGCAGACCTGTCCCATGTTTATTCCTGACTCTGGGGTCACAGAGCAGACCTGTCTCATGTTTAGTCCTGACTCTGGGGACAAAGAGCAGACCTGTCCCATGTTTAGTCCTGACTCTGGGGACACAGAGCAGACCTGTCTCATGTTTAGTCCTGACTCTGGGGACACAGAGCAGACCTGTCCCATGTTTAGTCCTGACTCTGGGGACACAGAGCAGACCTGTCCCATCTTTAGTCCTGACTCTGGGGACACAGAGCAGACCTGTCCCATGTTTAGTCCTGACTCTGGGGACACAGAGCAGACCTGTCTCATGTTTAGTCCTGACTCTGGGGACACAGAGCAGACCTGTCCCATGTTTAGTCCTGGCTCTGGGGACACAGAGCAGACCTGTCCCATCTTTAGTCCTGACTCTGGGGACACAGAGCAGACCTGTCCCATGTTTAGTCCTGACTCTGGGGACACAGAGCTGACCTGTCCCATGTTTAGTCCTGACTCTGGGGACACAGAGCAGAACTGTCCCAGAGGATCTGAGAGGTCTAGATGGTTTGTAGCTGAGCAGAAGATCTGAAATTTGTTTTGGTCCTAAACCATTCAGAAGTTCAGGTTATTACTAAACCTTGGCGGCAGTGGCTCAGAGTTTTAGCAGGTCGTCCTCCATTCGAGAGATCGGTGGATCGATTCAGGGCTCCTCCAGTCCGCATGTCGAAGTGTCCTTGCGCAAGTCACTGAACCCCAAATTGCTCCCCGTGCTGCACATGGGTGTGTGAGTGTGCCCTTCTGCTTGGAGATGCTGGGATGCCTTGTACCACTGAAGCTACATAACACTGTTATGCTCGCTGTGTGTGTCAGTCTCTTCTTTTGTGTAAGTTTGTGGGCTTCGGGGCAAGGCATCACTGACGAGGAGAGTTTTTCCCTGCACATATACAGCAACTGGTTTGTACCTCATAAGCTGCATTAAGAGACGCTGACATCTCAAGGTAACATTATCGAGGCTCTGGCTGTTTTAGGGCGTACTCACACTGTCCTTCCGCACCGCGACCCGGGCTTTAGGGTACTTGTCCCCCCTCCCTCTCCCCCGCGCCCCAGCCCCGTTTGTACTCACACTGCCAGGGCTGGCCAATGCTTCTTGCTGTCCATACGCCATCAAGCCGTAACACGTCACACGCATTGATCGCGTGTGTGTGGCTTTGTTTACAAATCTTTCCATAGACCTCTGAGTTTTTGTGCGTCTTGTCGACTGTTTTTAAATATTTTCATCCGACCAAATCTGCAGTAAACACTCCACCTCCGCACCACACCAACGTGAACCTTTCACCACCATTGTTGTTGTTGTTAAATATCCGCGCATGGTCCGTCCTTCTATTTACATGTCCGAACAGGCGGACATAACGCTACTGCCGTAGGGCTCGTGCTCGTACACGTGCGCACGCTCGTGCTCGTACATGTGCAAACGGCTCCGCTAAAGCCCACCTCTTTCAAGCGGGCCGTGGACGGTCCGCTGGCCGCAGTTGAGCGCGGAGCGGGTGCACTCACATGGCTTAAAGGTACTAGGCTTTAGCTGAAAAAACGTTTTTTGCCGCGGCCAAAAGGACAGTGTGATCACGCCCTTAGACTCCAACACACACAGAAGGAGGGACTTCATTCTCTGCTCAGCACACCATTACCCCACTGGATCTTTGCAAATATGTGCTTGCTGCTCCTTTAAGACGATTTATTGTCTTTTCTTTTTTTTACTGTTGATGGTTTCTGGATGGATTTTCCATCCATTGAAATGGACAGGAAAAAAAAAACATAATAAAGTATCCTGGATATTTGTGTTGCTTATTATTTATGAGTGCATTCAGAGTATAATTGTTTTTTTTGTGTGGCATGCATAATTGAGTTCTGAACAGGTTCATGCACTGTTTTATTTATTTAGTCACTTGAGTATTTATGCATTAAATTGACATTTACTGTGAACTCTGATCGGAGTGTGAAACTAGGCAGTGCTGATCAGATATGAATGAAGACTATTGCATATTTCCCGATAAAATGAGAAAGTTTGTGGAGCCAAAACCAAGCAGCGCCCACCAGCCTACATAAACAGCACAATAAAATATGCTTCTGAAAACACTTTTTTGCGAGAAACAGTCAATTCATATTTGAGCAGCACTGCCTAGTATAACAGTTTGATCGGCATTCACACCGGGGCAGAGTCTCCTCTGCTCTAAGTGGTTGTTGGTCAATGGAATGTAGCCATTAGGAGCCGACAGAGAAAGGTAGAGCTCTCTCTCTCCCTAACCCCCAACCGGTCAGGGCAGATTATATATATAATATATAATATAATAATATATATATATATATATATATATATATATATATATATATATATATATATATATATATATATATTTGTAGATGTAGATTTAGAAATGCAACTTGCATTTTGCTCATGGAGGCAGGGGTGCAAGTCCGATGTCAGGATTGGGGGGGACACAAAAGCAGGTTTTTTTTTTTTTTTTCCCGTAACTCATACCATGCCACCACAAGTCATAGAGTCCAACTCCATAGAGGCTCTCCATATGATTCAAGAAGTACTGCAAATAGAATCATTGACTGTTTACCTTTCTTGTTTAAGATTGAGTATCACTCCTTACTTAACCCAGTTCTTCTCTCCATCTTCCTTTTCTCCCAGTGTAGGGGACTACTTTCAATTAAATTCAAATTCAAATTCAATTCAAAAAAACTTTATTTGTCCCCGGGGGGCAATTCAGGCAATCATACTTTATGCATGATTAACAGATATGGATAAATATGAAAATATGAAGCCTTTTTTTAAAGCCTGCTGATCGTCAGTGTCTGTGTAAGAAACTCCCCGTTCATTTGTGTTGGAGTGGAGGAGAGCAGAGATGGATGTGGAGTCAGAAATAGATTTGTCAAACATTATTTGCTCCACCATTTTAATCCTTGAAGAATGTCACGTTTGAAAATACATTTGTTCAAATTTGAATAATTTATGGAATTTCTTTCAGGGGGACAAATCATGTTTTTCAGCAGTGGGGGGGGGGCATGCATAGAGGAATTGTCAGGTCTCTCTATATTATAATAAGTCATAGAGTGTGGTATGGATCTACTCTATATGACAAGTGTCTTTTCGATAACTTTTGGTATGATTTGGCTGGAATGGAATGGAATGGATCATGGTCTTTCTCATTGGGCTGTCAGGATATAGTGAGAAATATGAAAAAAAACAACAGAGAGTTACCTTTAGTTCTAATTTAAACGTGAAAACGCATACACACTCCAGATCCCACAATACTTTGCGTGGCAGAGGAGACGCGCGCGCTGCGAGCATAGACTGTATAAAAAATGGACGTAGCCTCTCTGTCGGGGCCCGTTCTCTCAACTTGATCTAACCATACTCGCCTACAGGAGTCACCATCTTGTCAGACTTTGACTCCTACATTGATGTGACGTTGGGGGGAGGGAGATACGTCTGTCTGGCTGACGTATACAGAATTAGCCACATAAGCTCACATTAACTCCACCGCCTGGGAGTTGGATAACAGAACACCTGAAATACTACATAAACGGGAGTGGGAGTCCCGTGTCTCTAGCAGAGATTACACCGCCTCCGGGAGTGAAGTGCAGCCAGCATTTATGATCTAAACTGATATTCAACACAGTTCCATGCTCATAGACTGTAAAACACTGGCCCTCACAGACCAAATTCTCCTGCTGCTCCGGATTAGCATCTATTGTTTGTGTCGTAGATAGCAGGCTGTATTCAAGTCATGATGCAAGGGCGGCTATTTAATTAGCATAACAAAGCTAACAAGGTGTGTTCCTTAACCCTCTGTTTGGACAGTTGATCGAAGAGCAAACAATCTTGTCACTTATGGAAACATCATCATACGAATGACCACAGTCCAGGTCGAGATGACTGATGATGCTAATCCTGACAACCAGCCTCTGAGAAGAAGTGAGGGCCAGAGGCTAGCTGTCACTCAAGAGGACACACGCTTAATTATTCATAAACTTTAACCTCCAATAAAACAAAAACTAGCCTGTTACAAAAATATTCACCCTCCTGAGTGTTGTCATGGAGATATGACGTAAACAAACAGACTGTAATGTTTTTTGTAAAGAAGTCCTAAACAGGTTTAATGGTGCTATGAAGCAGCCTGTTTAACATGGGGGTCAATGAGAAACTGCTCTGTTGTGCAAACTACTCCTAGTGGACACTCGGCTAACTGCAGCTTTTGGCACTTTTGGCACTTGGTATGGGAACAACCAGGAAGTGGTTGTGGTGGGGGCTCGGCTGCGAGTGGTTGATTGACTGTCACGTGACACATCCGGTTGAACAGCAACAGCAGCTTCTGGCTTGTGTTTGATGTGAGAAGAAGCTGCTTTCTCTGTCCCGAGGCTATTCAAACAGCCCAGCCTCTCCCGGAGAAGCAGTCAGACACAAACACCGCGGCGGTTCTGTGGTCCACCGGCTCCCGGAGCTTTCTGCTGCTTTTATCAACTTCCCCGTGATAACAGTGTTTGATTAGGGCAGAGCTCGTGTGTCGTAACGTTTGCTTATGTGGTGAGCAAAGGTCCCGGTTAAAGCTGATAACGACTCGTTACAGCGCAGGACCAGACGAGCCCTTAACAGAACGTTCGTCCCGGGGCTCAGCAGGACTTCTGTCTCGGTAAGTTTGAAGCTCATTTCGATGGAACGGACGCATTATCAGGCCGAGTGTGTGCGACACTTCCCCGCTGTTTGTCTGTAGTTTATCTCATTGTTATGGTCGCTGTGTTGTACAACGGTATGGGGGCTTTTAAAGGAAAGTTCTGCAGCAGGCTCAGAACACTCAGGGCACGGTTTTAACTCTTTCCACGTGTTAACGCCCATTAGAACACCATTACTCACAACAACGTTACATCACTTGCATTATTCAAAGCATGTTGGAGGGGATACGGAACTGGGCTTCTCCTACTCTCCCCACACAGTTACTGCTTTTCTGTCTGCACCGGGACGCTTTGCTGAGATGAGTTCTTAGTTTTTAGTTTCTACTGCTTTAAAAGTGGCTATAATATATAACTCAGTCTTCATTTTAATGTAGAAATCTATGCAAATTAGAGATCGACTGATATGGACTTTTTATGGGCAGATGCTGACTTTTTTTTTATCAGCCTTAGCCGATGACCGATACGGACTGCTGATTTCTTGATCCGATATTTGGAATCTATTCTACTTTTGCTCCCTCAATTTACGTCATAAAATGAGACAATGATATTAACAATAAAAAAAAAAGAACATTTACTGAACTTTATTTATTGAAAGGCGTCTTCAGCAACACAAATCTGCCTGAGGACGCCTGTCTGTTAATAATGCCGGGAAAAACTATCAGCAAACGCAGCAGCCTGCATCGGCCGTTACCAGAAAAACCCAAATATCAGCCAATAACATCAGCCGGCCGATGTATCGGTCCATCACTAATGCAGATAGTTGAATCTAGTGCTCAAATGATTAGTTGATTAATAGAAATGTCAATTAACAGAAAACTGTCTTGTGTCACGTCTCCTGACCAATTTAATTAAATAACACTTTAAGTCAGGGGAGTCATACTGATCCAGTAATGTGGCTGCAGGTTTTCATTCCAACCAAGCAAGAACACACCTGACTCGACTTCTTCAACAAACTGATTCGCCTTCACGCAGTTGGATTTGTTGGATCAGGTGTGTTCTTGCTGGGTTGGAATGAAACCCTGCAGCCACAGCGACCCTTTACTGGATCAGTTTGACACTCCTGCTTTAAATAAAAGGTGCACACATTAAACATGTCCCAGAAAGTTGATGTTTTGTAGTTCATTTGAGAACTAAAGTATTTTCTATGCAACAGTAAAATTCATGACTACATTATTAAATGTTATTTGTTAAATCTAAAGTTGTACCCGTAAGAATTGAGGTGTGTTGTTTCTAGCGGCCTCTTTGGCAGAGAGATGTTAGTGCAGGTGATCCTGTTCTTTCAGAGCCTCCATCTTGTCACGTTCACTATGTATGCTCACTTTTTTTTCTCTTTTAAACTTTATTAACACACCATAGCTGTGTTCGAAATCCAAACAAAAAGGATGGCAATACGACCATGACTTCACAACAATAATATACATTCTTCCTGTTCCTGTTCTCCGATGGCACCACTTGTAAACAAGCCCTTCCTTGTCATTTAACCAGAGGAAATGGCTTGAATTACTGGGTGATCTGCACCGAAGTGGAAGTAGAATTTATTAACACACTTCTAAGAATCTACAAGTGAAGTTTCATATTCGTACATGAACATTTACATGTCAGATTATTATAGGAAAGTGACGCTGATGATAGAAAGCATTGAGAACGCCTGGGCGACGCTCAGCCTGAGTGGCTCAGGTGGTGGTTTACTTTAAAAATGACTTTCCGACTTTTATTTTGAAGCTGTTAAAGCGAAGGACTAAAGTATGGTCCTGGATGTTTTGACAGCATTGATGTTAATGTGGACGACCAGCAGCTCCCAGTGTTTACGGCAAGGAGATCGGGGTGGCCGACTAGATCGGAGCACACGGCTAATTCACCGCTGTTAGCGTCCTTTTGACCACTCTGGTTAACACAAAGATAAATTAGGCCGTTATTTGGTTACAAAGATAAGAAGTTTGACTTTAGTTTAACACCATTAAATGAACTCTTAACATTATACCATCATTTATATTTGTAGGTTCAACAGAAAGTTTGATAGAATTTAGCCAAAAAGTGTCCATCTGGAGACGCAGATGTCTTCTCTGTGAGAAAATGTCTCCACAAACACGATGATGGAGGTTTGGTTCCCAATCTGCCCCGTTAGAAGAGGCTCCTCCTCCTCCAGGCAGGGGAGGTCTTCTCTGTTTGACCAACTCGCTTTAACCTCCTCGCCCACAGGTTCACCTGGATAAATGTATTTTCTTCTGAAGGAAATCGATAAAACCCTACACCTTTTGCTGTATATACCAAACACAACACATTTTCATTTTTAACTGTGTAATACTGTTTACAGTAGCCGGCTTGATCGCTTCACTCATGTTCGGTATCTTGACACCTGTTGTTTCCAATCATTCTGAAATGCATTATTGAGAGCCAGTAACAAACTGAGTTTGGAATCATATATCTCAGAGAATATCAGTTCTATTTATCAATGCAGGCATGTTTTTATGACAGTTACACATTGCAAAACAATGACATCAAACCTGCAACAAGGAGTCATGGTGGAGAGAAAGAAACGTTCGAAAGCTTGTCATATCTGTAAAACAAAAATGTCAAGTAAGGTTGGAAACACCAGCAAAATTCTAAAATATTTTCCCACACCAACACTACTACTGCTAACATGGGCTTAAATCCCATGCTAAGCATTTGTCACTGCTAGTGAAGAGGAGGAGGGGGGTCTTCTTGATTTAGCAGCTTTCCCCTCATCAACTTCTCACAGAACTTTTCCTGGATTTAACATCATTTGGAGCGCTTTATTTTGAAAGCAGAGTGTCAGGGTCTCCTGTGCAGCAGTACCACTTTCTTTCCTTCTGAATTATTGCTGATGCCCAGGGGGAGTTCTGTTTCACAACAAAAGTCTACAATTATTAGTTATTTATATCTGATTGCAAATAAAAAGTTAATTATCAAAGGTTGTCTTGCAGTTTCAACAGATCCACGGCTCAATTTCTCACGACTGCTGTCAAAAGATCCATTATAAACTATAGTGAGCTTGTTTTACATGAATGTAGTAGTGTTTTACATATTGTGCTTAAACTGTGGGCTTAAGGCTGATGCGACTTAAAGCTGAACTCTACTGTAGGACAGATAGACTCATCTCTGCTATAAAACACCCCAGAAAGAAACCTCTGGAAAAACGGATTGATCGATTAAAAAAAAAAAAGTCACAAAATCAAGCAAATTGTGTCATTAACGTAATACAAATATTTCAGCTTATTAGTTGAGATCACCCTGCTGGTTCATTATGTTTCTCTATAATGTCTCCTGTTTCTTTCCCTTCCTTCTGTCCTAGATCCATCATGAATTTCTTCCTGGAAACAATCCAAGTCCTCCTGCTCTCCATCTGGTACAATGTGGAATCTTTCATCCACCTCATTGTGCCCAAGAAGAAGAAGAACATAACCGGTGAGGTGGTGCTGATCACAGGGTCAGGTAGCGGGATCGGTCGCCTCATGGCTCAGGAGTTTGCAGCTCTTGGCACTGTTCTGGTGTTGTGGGATATCAACCAGGAGGGGATGAAGGAAACGGCTAGGCTGGCTAAACAGAGCGGAGCCACCAGAGTCCACCACTATCTGTGTGACTGCAGTGACAAGAAGGAGGTTTACAGAGTGGCTGACCAGGTAAGGTTCCTTCTAATCCTCCCCACTACCTTAACCACTATATATTTTGACCGATTACCATGCTAATTAGTTAAGCATGCAGTTCATTGTAACTTCAATCAGATGTACTAATATGGTCGCAACTAAGCCAATATTAAACAATAAATCTGATATCCAAAGAGAAACCTTGTATTCCAGTGAACGCAGTTAAATTGCAATTTATTTGAGGTAACTGTAAGCTAACTGACATCTTGTTAATGTAGCTAGGGAAGTGTTGCTAATGTTAGCTAACTGTTTTTAGAATCTATCTAGCTATTATCTTCAGATAAACATGACCTGAACCTGGCTCAGGGATGTCAGTTGGTTCATTTTGCGCGCGCGTGCGCGTGCGTGCGTGCGTGCGTGCGTGCGTGCGTGCGTGCGTGCGTGCGTGTGTGTGTGTGTGTGTGTGTGTCCTTGAGGTAAGGGAGGGGTGACTGTTGTGTAAACAGACATTTTATTGTCTAAATGTGGGCAGGGACTGTAATGCTGTAATAACTACACTCAAGGCAATACAGATAGCAGGATCTGAACAGACACCAACGTTGTGGTTGTTACATGGCATGTGCGAGTAAGCAGCTTAAAACGATGCAAAATACAAGGTCTTTTATAAAAGTAGTCATATGCTCATTATTTTCCACTGCATGGTTTCAACTCACCTCACCTCTACTCACCTTTTTTTCCTTTCATCACCAAAACTTGGTACCTGTTACTATATTTGGTATCACATCTGTCATGGCTCCGAGCGAGCTGAGCTGATACTAAAAAGTGACGCCAACAGACTGCCAACTAATTGGCTCAATAACTCAGAAAGTATCCAGAACTCAGAAGGTGTTGAGCATGTTTTCCCGTACCAAACTGTATAGCCCCATTTAATTTTGTTTATTATACTACTAGATTATTTACATTTTATTATGGACAGTTTTCAATCTTTTAGCATTTAATGTATGTCAGGAAAATCTTGGTATCCTTTACAAATAAAATGTATAATAAAACAAAAAGTCCACAAAATATTGGTCTAAAATCACAGTGAAATACACTCTGTGTACATGTGTAGGCACATGGCAAAATAGATATTTAATTTGGCAACAAGTAACGCATCAGACCCTGTCGTACATCTCTGCCCCCCCCCCCCCCCCCTACATTGTGTGCCACTCTTCTCTAGCTTCCACAGACCGAGCAGCAGGTACGCCATTAAAGAGGACCTATTATACACCTTTTGAGGTACATACACGTTTTTTGTGTTTCTACTAGAACATGTTTACATGCTTTAATGTTCAAAAAAGACCTGTACACGCCGCCATCTTGCTGGTACACAGCAGCACGTTCTACCAGTGCTGTGCATAGATGTACTCGGTGGGCGTGCCGTGCCTGGAGCAGATGACTTTAGGCTTAACATCAGAACGCTGATACAGTAGAAAAAACTGTCCAAAAGAAGGTGTTAACAACAGTGTGTATCCTGAGCAGATCTGCTCATGGGCAGTTAGACTGGTTACCCATTGAAACTTTGTTCATGTTTAGCATGAACATCCGACATTATAACAGTATGACAGAAAATAAGGAAAAGCATAATAGACTTTAAGATCACAGGCCTCAAGTAGAATTGAGTCATTATACGTAAATGAAAAGAGTTAAAACTACAGCACTGATTCACCAGCCCATAATCGAATGAATTACTCTAATAATAAGAATTAATAATAATGATTAATAATAAGTAATGAGAAAAACTATTGAATAGAATCCTCAGCACACCACGTGTCTTAATCTAATAAGCTTACCGTTGGAGGACTAATCCATTTTTGTCCTGAGCAGACAGATGCCTTCCAGTAGGGCTGCTCAATTACGGCAAAATTCATAATCACAATCATTTAGGAATAGAATTTGCTTGCTGGGAAATAATGGTAACCCCATATTGGGAAAAAGCTGGAAAGGGAGAGTGTTCTTTTTCACGATTTTAACTGAAATATTGATGGAGAGGCAATATGACGAAACACTTTGCAATGTTCTTCCAATAATATGAGGTCTTATCTGAAAAATAGAACATCGTTGTCCTCAGTTTGACTGCCCGATAATACCAATCTTGTTTGGGGCACTTATGTCGTCTTCTATCATAAGGGAGGTGCAGGAGTGAAAAGGGTAGTCTGGGTGCTTATTACACCAAAGAAATCTTCCAAGGGCCTTCTTTAAGTTAGGTTAGTAGGAGGTGGTAGTGGAAATGATCCAGACAAATACAGGAGTTTGGCATCATGTTGGATTTTGATGAAAGAATATTAACTATTCATATAAGTGATGAATGCAGGGAGTACAATGTGTCTGTAGAGGTAGTAATAGAATCAACCATGGGTGTATAATTTACTCACAATGTCTTTCTTACAGTGTCCCCAATACATGGCACTATCTTTTCAAAGTGTGTGTGTGTGTGTGTGTGTGTGTGTGTGTGTGTGTGTGTGTGTGTGTGTGTGTGTGTGTGTGTGTGTGTGTGTGTGTGTGTGTGTGTGTGTGTGTGTGTGTGTGTGTGTGTGTGTGTGTGTGTGTGTGTGTGTGTGTGTGTGTGTGTGTGTGTGTGTGTGTGTGTGTGTGTGTGTGTGTGTGTGTGTGTGTGTGTGTGTGTGTGTGTGTGTGTGTGTGTGTGTGTGTGTGTGTGTGTGTGTGTGTGTGTGTGTGTGTGTGTGTGAGAATAAACAAGATCATCTTAATCCAGTCAGTGAAAGAGGACTAAACTGGAGAAGGGTGATTTAAGACAAAATGAGAGCTACATGAAACGGCATGTGGCACAAATATTTAATCTTGATTATTTTGTTTTTATAATTGTTGGAAGACAAAATCTTAATTGAAAATAAAATGTGATTAATCATATTTAAAAAGGTTGAATATGGAGAATGAGCAGAACACCGCCATCTATTGTCTCAAGATCGTAGTCGCAACAATAAAAAATAATTCCAGCAGTCGGGTTGCCAGGTTTGTCAGATCCGGCCCAGTAGGCTACAGGAGACCAGAGTCTGTTTAAGTCTGTTTGAACCCATCCCCTCAGGCAAATCACACCATATAAACAAGTATTCCAGAGGAGTTTGACTGACAGTTATTATTAGCCGTTACAGCTAAGTAAAGATGAAAGTAGCTGCACCCAACAACAGACAGCCCTGGCAACCAGTTTTGTGGAAATGATTTCTTCAATAAAGTTCAACAAACAGGATCAGTTTTTTCTCTGTGGTTTATTTTGCCAAAGCATTTTCCTCTGCAGACAAAAATACGTTCACCCCTGCCTCCTCACTCGTCCCAGAGTCTAGCAGGAATGACTGAGCCAAATCGTGGCCAGTCTTTTAGAGGAAGGGACAGGACGTGCTAAGCCTTGGTTGGGTGACGTCTTTAGACCAAACAAAACATGCCTTAGACATTCCAATTCTGAACATTCTGAACCTCTCTCATCACAAGGTCTCTCACACAGAGTACAGATGCACAAATATGCCATTCAACCATCATGAGTTAGTCATTTGCATTATCCATTAAGAAGGTTAGACAGAGTAAACGCTGAACTGCGTCTGACCTGACAAAACTATGATTATGAATTACGAATATCCCAAATTCCCACAACACCAGCAACGCCCAACGCTATTGGTTGCTACAATGTAAACAGAACGGGACAGAAAGTCATTGTAGAACCTGTAAAAAATTTTGAATAAATATATTTTTTATTGAAAAGAATTCCTTTCATTCTGTACCCCTCAAAAAGCCCAGTGGGTGTATTATTTAAAAAATATATATATAGCTTTTAATATTCAACCTTTACCCTTTTAGCCAACATTTTTTCCGCAATAGATCACTGTAAAACACCTCGCTGGTGTCAAACAGACACCTCGTGTCCCACCTATGTTTAGTAGCAACTGGTAGTTTTTACGCCCTGGGGTCAAGAAAAATGCTAATTTTAGATCAGGCTAGAAGTCAGAGACAAAACCATCAGTGTCACAAAACCTTTGATCTTATTCCAGGAAGATTAACAGCACTACATGTTCCTAGTGAAGAATGTGCTCTTTAAGGGTACGTCCACACTATCGAAAACAACCTTTTTTTCCCTTCGTTGTTGAAAAAGCCGGACTCGGCTCAAGAAATATCTGCTCAAAATCTGGAGATTTCCCAAATCCTCCCCCATCCTAGAGAGAAATGTGTCACTGTTTCTGGTGTTAGTGGAGACTTTTGTGCTGTATTGGACTTGGTGATGCAGCAATCACTCTGCAGTTAGTGTCCTCAACGAGCAGAGGGTGCTGCTGGGAGCCCCTTCCCCGTCCCAAAGCACTCACAGGCGCCACTTTCTCACTTCATTTAGAGACTTTTCACACCTTCTTAGAACTGGATTTAGAAAAAGAGACTGGAGAGCAGTTTAGCTCCTTAGGGCGCACTCACACTGTCCTTCTGGCCGGGGCCAAAACCGTTTTTTCAGCTAAAGCCTAGTACCTTTAAGCAGTGTGAGTGCACCCGTTCCGCGCATAACTGCGGCCAGCGGTCCGTCCACGGAAAGAGGTGGGCTTTAGCGGAGCCGTTTGCACATGTACGAGCACGAGCGTGCGCACGTGTACGAGCACGAGCACCAGCCCTACGGCAGTAGCGTTATGTCCGCCTGTTCGGACATGTAAATAGAAGGACGGACCATGCGCGGACATTTAACAACAACAACAATGGCGGTGAAAGGTTCACGTTGATGTGATGCGGAGGTGGAGTGTTTACTGCAGATTTGGTCGGATGAAAATATTCAAAAACAGTCGACAAGACGCACAAAAACTCTGAGGTCTGTGGAAAGATTTGTAAACAAAGCCACACACACGCGATCAATGCATGTGACGTGTTACGGCGTGATGGCGTATGGACAGCAAGAAGCATTGGCCGGCCCTGGCAGTGTGAGTACAAACGGGGCTGGGGCGCGGGGGGAGAGGGAGGGGGGACAAGTACCCTAAAGCCCGGGTCGCGGTGCTGAAGGACAGTGTGAGTACGCCCTTATTCAGAGCATCAGGGAAAAGGGAGAAGACAGTCTATGGGTCCCTCTCTCTCCTCGCACGCAGCAGCACTGTTGTTGTTATGTCACGCTGCAGGGTTAGAGGTCGGAGATGGGGCAATGACATCATCGTTTAACAAAGTATTAGGTTTTCAAATTTCCCACTCTAGGACCCAGTTTTAAAAGATCCCGTTTTCAGGCTCCGATAACGGTGGCTGCTGTGGATGGTCGGCCAAAAGGATACCAGGAAAACGTGTCTGTGTGGACGGGCCCTTAACGACTGATCAAAATGTACTTGTTCATTTTCTGGGTAAAATGGTCTCTGCAACTGGTGACTGTAAGACCATCAGTGTGGGCAGGAGCTGCAACATCACTGTGAACAGTTACTGAAGTCTCTTCTACAGATTCAGGAATCACGTTGTTTCAGTTAATCTTTCACTCTTATCATATCAATAACAAGCTCATCATCTGAATAGTTTTGAAACAGGAACTTAGGTATTTAGCTCCTGAAAAATAAGGTGTTATCTCATGTGTCACATAACTAATGAATTCAAGGATTTGTTATGATCATTATACAATGCAGGATTGCACAAAGGGATGCAGGGATAGCCACCTCCAAGACGAGCACAGAAAATGAAGATATTTAAATTGGAATATAATACAAACAATAAAGCAGTGCTTGATTACAACCTGTTTAATTATTTAAGATTAGAATGAGATTAGAAAGCTTCATTAATCCCCAATGGGTAAACTCGATTCATACAGACAACAAACAATAAAGACATTTTGTACAAAAGGGTCAAGCGATCTGGGAGCATGGACTGTGGGGGAAACTTGCTTGTTGTTGCTTGTTAAGCCACACCTCTTTTCATGTTACAGCTCGCCCTGGCATGTAGACAATGGCTGCCAGTTAAGTTTCAGTTTCTTAGTGTTTTAGTTGGTGTTTGGTGCGTGTCTGTGACCATAAGTAGGTGTTATTTTGACTACTTTAGTGAGTTATACAGTTTAAATAGTAGTGTCTGAGTTTACCAGCTGTACCAGTTTATCTTATGATGAAGTGGTAAATGTGTTTTGAGTGCCAGTCTTTTTCTGTGTTGTATATGTGTAACCTGTAGAGGTATATTGTAAATGTAGTTTAATTCTTCAGAACTGTTTATTTCTGTATGGAGAGTTTTATGTTAGTAAACATTAGAGATGCACCGATCCATTTTTTTCCGATCCAATCCGATACCTGGGCTGAGCGTATCTGCCAATACCCGATACGGATCTGATCCTACTGTTGAATGAATGAAGTGTAAACCTGTCCATGTGAGTAAACGCATCAGGCTGGACATAACAATTTAGCCTTGTTCAAAACAGGTCACAAATTAGCACGGATATAAATGTACTTAATGGTAGGATATGGAAAATGAGAAGAACAGCTCCATCGAGTGTCTCAAGATCGTAGTCGCCACATAAAAAAAATGTATTCCAGCAGTTGGGTTGCCAGGTTGGTCAGACCCGACCCAGTAGCTACAGGAGGCCGTAGTCTGTTTGAGCCTGTTTGAACCCGTCCCCTTCAGCAAATCACACCATAAAAACAAATATTACAGAGGAGAGGAGTTTGACTGACAGTTAGCGTTAGCCGTTCCAGCTAAGTGCAGATGAAAGTGATGTTACGATCAAGGAGAACCGTAGCCATGTGGGCGTGCTTTTTAATGGCGTTTCAATAATTTCTCTCAGTCCATGGAGTGAATGCTCGGCCTATATTGACTCTGGTTTTTGCCCGTCTCCGCTCACTCAGCTGCTGGGACAAATAACGCCCCCTTCACTGAGGCTCCGAAGCAGCGGCAGGATTAGCAAACTCCATTTAACCCAGTGCCAGCCTAAAGTAGCGCCACCCAACAACAGACAACCCTGGCAACCAGCAACGCCCAACGCTATTGGCTGCTACAATGGAAACACAACGGGACAGAAAGTCATTGTCAAACCCGTTAAAAAATTAATAAATATTAATTCTGGTTAAATATGTTTTTAATGTAAAAGCAATTCTTTCATTCTGTACATCTCAAAACGCCCCGTGGGTGTGTTTTTAAAAAAAGATATTGCTTTTAATAAAGATTCTACATATTCAACCTTTATACAATATTATTTATTATCAAATTACAAAGTGTCCATTAGCAGCAAAGAGAAACAAATAACACTTCCATGTATAGTGCACTGCAAACAGATATTATAAAATATAACTTAAAATATAGCAGCTGCCTGAAACCCAACAAACAATGGCGTAAGTAACTTGCTGTGTATAATATTAATAAAACAGAAATGACTGGATCAGAATGCTGGATCAGTCTCATTCATCCGATATCCCAGCCAGCTAATTAGTCAGTACCGGAGCCGTTCTGGGTATTGGATCGGTGCATCTCTAGTTAACACGTTTGTTTCCTCTCTCCTTTAGAACCACACACACATTCCTTCAAACATTGCATCTGTTATTTAAGTTTATATAAACCCCTTTAAAGGATATCCCTGCCTCCCGTGACCTGACTAGACACCCATATCGGTGACTAAATCGCCTAACCACCCAGAGCGCCATCACACATTACATTCACAACACATAAAAATACACAGAACAAAAATACATAACACCATAAAGAGCGCTTTGAAGGGCTCAAGGGTGTGCATGCATTTCAACCTGAATAACACAGGACACATCACACACCGACTTAATCACCACCTCAGCCTACTGCCCTCCAGGCACAGGGGGAGCACAGAGGTGCAGAAGGGCTCACCTTGCTAAAAGCGCTGTCCCTGCAGCCACAGCAGCCCTTAATAAGAGGCCTCATCGAACAAGCCTGAGTGTGCTCTGTTGTCTTTCATTATATGTTGTTTGCTATGAGCTGCTGTATGTAGGGCTGTGATGATGACCGCATTTCCTCCATGCCGCCTTTTTTTGTTATGATTGGGATGCAGTACAGAAAAGCTACCCCTGAACCATGAGGGCACTAAATTCTGTGTTGCTGTCTGAGGCTTTGGTCAAATCATAAAGCAGTCTGACAAATGACCAGGGTTTGGTACTGTTCACACCGGTTCCTGAGATTAGATGCACAACAGTACCTTTTTGGTACTTTATTCTCTCTGGAATAACAACAATGTCCTTTCAGTTGTAAAAGTAAGTATGCACAAGCACACTGCCACAGATCACCTGTTGTGCTGACGCAGAAGTTGTGGAAAATGTAGTCCCAAAAGAAAGGACTGCCTGACGCGTGAAGATATTCTAAATAAAGCATGCACTGGTACTGTTATATATTATCTTGGGTGTGCGATGTCTAAAATCTGTTTCACTGCAGTTCCTGTTCACAGCAGGACAGCTTCTATACTTTACTCTGAGTACCGTAGGCTACTCCGCGGCTAACACAAGTACTATGCAAACGACACCTAAAATTTTCAGTTTGGGGGCCACAGTGCTCCTCGTGAAAAAAGTTAGATCTGGAGCAGCCCTGGCTGGTGTTAAGATATTTCATGGAAACAATCTAATTCTTTGAATGTTGACTCCATTCAGGGTCTTAGCAGTTTCTTTACTAAATGCGATTGCATCATATATGACCGACATTTCCTTTGGCTCCATGCAGGTGAAGCGAGAGGTGGGTGACGTCAGCATTCTGGTGAACAACGCTGGAATCGTGACAGGAAAGAAGTTCATGGACGCTCCCGATTCCCTGATTGAGAAGACGGTGGAGGTCAACACGATGGCTCACTTCTGGGTCAGTCAGAGCGCACTCCACAGCTCAGCTCTGGATTTCTGGTGGAGATGTTCTCTTGATTGAACATCCGGATTTAGAGATCAGTCATGTTGTAGAGTTGGTTCTTTAATCTCCATTTAACATCTCCTCTTTTCTTTGTAAGAATGTATTGTATATCTTTTAGTCATTATTTTATTGATTTATTGATCAGTACACCTAAAACGTATAATAGAAAGGTGACATGAGCATTTACCCTTTACCTGGGAAATGGTAAATCTCACGGTCCACTCACTAGCTTTTTCCAGGACTTTCGCTCACACACTTTTTTGCTCAAAATAATCAAGATAATGTAAACAACTTTCAGGGTATTTAAACAATGTACTGTTTTGTGTCTCCGCTCAGACCTACAAGGCCTTCCTTCCTGCCATGATTGCCAACAATCACGGCCATCTCGTCAGCATTGCAAGCTCTGCTGGACTCATAGGAGTCAATGGATTGGCAGGTGTGTGTTTCCTCTGCTCGTCATATGCATATCACTTATTCCTTAAGTCGACTTTCTTTCACTCTTCATTTCTTTGTTTCATTCTAACTCTTTCTTTCACTCTGTCTTTATTTTCTTCACCTCTGCTCACGTAGTGATCATTACACTAACTTCCCTTATCCACCCAGATATTCCCAGAACTTGTCTTCATCTCCAATACTACCCGACATAAAAGAATATTTACAAGCAAATTATTTTTTTATTGATTAATTAATTACAGAAAACATAACGCAACAAAAAAATAGTGCAAAAAAAAAAAACCGCAATTGATCTCAATTTATTTTTTGCACACAGTGCGGAACGTTTCTCATTGCACGAGTTCCCGTCCGACCCATTATACTGACGCACAGGACTCAACATTAGCACAACAACAATTCATTTCTAGCACAACCTACCAATAATATGAAGAGAGAGCTGGCTGATTGATTTATAATTGATTTTTCAGAGTGTGTGTGTGTGTGTGTGTGTGTGTGTGTGTGTGTGTGTGTGTGTGTGTGTGTGTGTGTGTGTGTGTGTGTGTGTGTGTGTGTGTGTGTGTGTGTGTGTGTGTGTGTGTGTGTGTGTGTGTGTGTGTGTGTGTGTGTGTGTGTGTGTGTGTGTGTGTGTGTGTGTGTGTGTGTGTGTGTGTGTGTGTGTGTGTGTGTGTGTGTGTGTGTGTGTGTGTGTGTGTGTGTGTGTCAAACCACCCCTTTTTGGATGGAAATGCAACTAAGGAAACATTAAACAGAGATCTATAAATGTGCACTATAGCTGCATTATGAATACATTTGACATCCATGCTGCTAAACACAAACTGTAAGCTGTGAGTTCAGACACTTTTATGGTGTTTATTTTGGAAGTTAACCCGTCAAAGCTAACGTTAGCATGTTGTGCAGCTAACGTGGCTAGCTTCCATATAGGCGGTGTTTTTAGCTGCTGAGATAACCGATTCCGTAGCCGTGTCCCAAATCGCGCACTGCAGTGTGTACTGACATTCATGTACTGTGTACCCTATGTACTGACATGATCAGTTCACTAATTTCCCCCAGTAAGTGCTGTCTCAAATCACACACTGCCGCCCTGCACATACCTACTTAGAAGTAATGGTCGTATTTCTTTTTCTGTTTATTTTTCCAAAAGCTTTCTTTTTCCAACGACTCAGCACACAGCTTAAAATCCTCTGATCCTCTTTTTACATTTATAAAGCAAATCTAGTTGTTGCCGCTCGGTTGCGCTGTTGTTCCTCCATTTTCCACTGAATTAAGTCCCACCTATGCCACTACATAGACCAAATGGCGGCGATTGAGGGCGTTGAGTGTTCATCGATCCACACTCAACGGTTTGGCTGTTTTTGAGTGTGCGACCAGAGAAATGCAGTACACTGCATTTCACCGACTTCCAGCGTGAACGCGATATAGGACACAGCACGTATATCTTAAGAGGCATAATGTTTTCCGCTACGCAGCATAAACAGTTGACCAATCACAGCATGGAAGACCACCTTAACGGGAGGGGGGGCAGAAGCTGAGACAAGAGCCTGCCACACAGAGGTGCGGCATGAGTGCTGCAGCACTGAACAGTATGAGAAATATCATGTGTTTTTTAAAGATCACAGTATGTAATCCTGCTGCAGTTGACCCAAAAAAAAATAAAAATATCACCCTGAAAACTAGGATAATAGGGCATCTTTAAGAGGAAAGAAACTGAAATTGTAAACTAACTACAATATCAGTGAGACGATTCATATTTCTAAGGAACAAATAAGGTATGAAACTCCACAGACTGGAATATGCTGACATTAGAGAAAAGTATTGGGCAGGGGCTTCCCTCTATCATTACACTGCAGATCTCACTAATGAAACCATGCAAGTCCATTTGTTTCTTTGATGGTTTCATCACTGCATCATGTGTTCAGGCAGAGAGAGCATGAGTGGTTCTGAGAAATGACATTCGCTCAAACGTAGTAAAAGCTTGCAGCTTGCTTGTCCTCTGTACTTGTTCAGGCATCTTAAAAGGCTCTTAGCCCTCTGAGTGGATCCATCGACCATTGTCTCTAAAGTGCGTCTGTAGTACTGAGTTGTATTGGCATCAATTTTTTCATACATTCATACTGTCCTGACTTTTTACCGGGGTTTACAGTACACATCTGTGTATAAAAAAAGGAAAAGCTGAGCTGCTGACGATAGAGAACATTGTAGCATATGATATTGTTATCTTCCAATGCTGTGTCTTTTAAAGCTGCAGTTGGCAAGTCTGGCAGATCGAGTTGACTCAGTCAATTTGTGCACTCTCGAGTGCTCGTCAGTGCACGTGCACCAGATTCCTGTGAACGCGCCTGTGACTTCTCTCATCAATAAACGGCATGGGGTACATGATAAACAGAGGTAGACTGGCTAACGTACTTAGATAGATAGCAACTGCTAATGTCATTTAGCGCATATGCCTAGCTTGAGGGGTGTGCCCCAGTCAGCTCTGTGCTGAGTGGACAGGATGATACGGGCACTGTGGATTTTTGTAAAACAAACAACAAGCTCTACGTGCACATAGAGGCGTGTTTTTTTTTTCTTTTCTAAAACCTGATGATTTATGTTGTTCTATCAGAGCATAGTGTCAGCTTCAGTAATTACGATCAAACAAATGTTGCTGACTGGGACTTTAATATCAGTCTACGTGGACAGAGATTGCAGCAGGTCTAAATTATATGGCCCATAGAATAATGAATTGATTGTAGATAAGAGCCCTTCTTCCACTGATTCTTGCTGGGTGTATAGGTGCAGTGGCTTATAAACTGACAGACAGGCAGAACACGTTACTTATACCCCAGTACTCTTTTGTCATTATCTACGCGATGATGTTTATGTTTGTGGCTACAATTTAGAAAAGGGCACTGCACATGAACCCTGCTGCCCCAGGGACCGTCTGCAACCGACTGTAGGTGGAAGGTGGAAAGCCACAACTTTTTTGAGGCAAAAAGTGCACACAGCTTCGTCCGTGTTGGCTGGATCAACTTCATCGTCAGTACTCAAAATTAGTCCAAACAGGCAGAGGCAATTTTCTTTTATACAAAGTAAGTCCACTCACAGTTGCCATGTTTCAGGGCAGCTGCCTGTTCCACCAGTGAAGAATATAGACTGACCTCTAATGGCCTCTGATGCAGCTACATCACCTTAACGCAGCATCTCTGTATCCGTTTAATTGAAAGAGGAGCGTCTGTATTTTTGACAGAATTGAAAATGGTACCGTTTTTTAAACACCCCTGTATACACCGCCCATCATCTTATCTTTATTATATCGGTAAGACACCCTGAACTTTGTTCTAATCCTTGTTGTGTCATGTCCAAACTCCAGTGTTGTTATAGTTTTACAGTTTGCAGGCTTTGACCGATAGACAGAAGGTGGTTGATCAGTTAAACAATCAGTTGATTGTCTTTTCTCCTCGTCCTCCTATCTGCTCTCTAATAAAAAACAACAAAAAAAAAAGAATAATACCAAAAAAATGTTTCTTTTGAAACCTAACCCTAATAGTAAATTGAATATTGTCTTGAGAAAAACTGGCAGTGCTCAAGCATCAGCTGACAAGACTTTCTTTACCAGAGCATATTCATATTTACCAGATCATTAGAGTGCCCTTTCACCTGTATTGGTCAGAAAGACTTAAGTGTCTTATCAATACTGTAACTCTGCCTGAGGCAGATTATGTGATAGATGTAGCTATAGCACAAGATAATAACTGTTTTTTTTGTACAGCTGTATTGTGATAAGCACACGTCACATGGCAGCCAGAAATGTGCATATGAGTGTGTTTTCATTGGCGTCTGTCCTGTCGACTTCCGCTCAATTAAACGAGATGAAACTCTAATATTTCAGATTTATGAATATTACCGCTGACACATTCTAAACAGCTTTTATTGTTGAGTCAGGAATTTCTTCGTTAATAATCAATACTTGTTTGTTATGAAATTTGTTTTAAGAAAAGCGTTAACTTGAATGCATCACTTAAGACAGATTTGTGCAGAGGTGCTCATGTATGTATTTTGACAGTGATATGTCTTTCTTTCTAATGTGTTTTTCCGTCACAATCTTCTGATGTTTCTTTCATGTAACTCTTTTTTTCCAGTGTCAGTTTTTCTAACATAACTGACACATCGCTGGAACAAGCGCTAACATTAATTAATGTCAGCTATTGTAGCTAACATTAGGCTCTGTAAAAAAATCAGCAGAGAAACAGCTTTACTTGTGGTTTTGGAAGATTCAGATGAACTTGTGTAAGCTGGAGGTCAACTGAGGTCAAGCCTTCAGACACCTGTGTGGAGATGAGGGACTGTTCACCTGGGTCATTTCTAGGGGCTTGTCTTGGCCGACATTACCGTCATTAGGCCGACATTAGGATGTGGCACGTTCCGTTTTAAAGAAATCTCTTAATGTCAGAAAACATTGACACCAAATTCTTGAGTGGTAAAAAGAAATGGTTAAATTTGTGTTTACATGCAGTTTAAAAACCCAATTATATTCGGGTCAAGGGCAAACTGTGGTTTCTCAAACACCATGTAAACACCGTACCCCGGGTAAAATCCGAGTTCTCATACCCCGGTTTACAGACTTGGAGAACTCCTTCAGTTCCCAGAATATTTGTGCATGTAAACAGCATTCCCGGGTTACTATCGGGTTTCTCGTCTGCTAATGCACCGTGGGTTGCACCTCCCTTCTCCACTCCTGGGCAGTGGCTATTGACTCTAAAATAGAATAAATCAGGAGGCGATGGTGCCGAAAACAACGTGAAAAAAAAACAACAACACTACCTTTAAACCGAGGGAGGACTTCACCATGGCAAGTAATATCACTATCAAGAAGACCCGTTTCGGTCGTTATTCTGTCCAAAAGTCGTCTGTTTTCCCCACGCTTGTGATTTTGACAAAGGTGAACTAGAAAATAAAGCTGTACTCAGACCAGATGTATGTTGGCGGAGCACCACCTACTGTACTGGAGGAAGAGTTACTCCGTCATTTTCCCATTCAACCCCCTCTCATGTATACGAGGGGAACTGCAATAATCCTAATATTCCCTCAACCGGGGTAAGGCAATTTTCGGGTTACTGATGTGCATGGAAAATCCCCTTGTGAGTTTTAGGGATAAAACAATTTCCTGTCCTGTCAAAATGAGGTAAAAGTACAGAAAGCATTAACTGACCTCAACTAAATAAATGACTATCCCTTTCACATGCTCTTTTTCTCATCTCCCTGCAGACTACTGTGCCAGTAAATTTGCAGCAGTAGGTTTTGCAGAGTCTGTGGGTCTGGAGATGCTGGCAATTGGGAAAGATGGCGTCAAGACCACCATTGTGTGCCCGTACTTCATCAACACTGGAATGTTTGATGGAGCTCGAACTAAGTAAGTCAACTGTATTTTAATGTCTACAGACCTGATGAGTGTTTTTGTTTTCAACGCTCAATGCACTTGAATCCTAAAGAACTATGGTATCATGTTTTCAAGTCAAGAGAACTTTATTGTCCCCGAGGAGATGTGCAGTGCAGCCAGCAGCAAAAAACAACAGTAAAATGCATAATAATGACACACACGATGACATGAAGCTAATAATTAATATTAAATAATTCAACAAGATGGAATACACAACAACATGGGTGACATAGGACAACAAACAATCATCCATCTAACAAACAAACAGACAAGCAAAGTGCAACAGTGCCACACTGGATAAAACACAGAGTTAAAGTGACCACAGTGCTATCAATTGTTGAGGAGGCCAATATCTACTGGAGCCCAGGATTTTCTAAATCTGTCAGTCCTGCATCTCGGCACATGAAATCTGCGTCTAGATGGAAGCAGTTTAAATTAAAGTTAAATTCTGGTGTACAATCATCCCAGGGTCTTTTTAGGCAAATTGGGTCACAAAGAAAGCCAACTAGACATTTTTTTCGTTTATGAACTATTAATGTAGATTTTCTGGAGAGTCGCTAACAGCCTGCTGCGGCTAAAACAGATAATCTCGGGGCAGCAAGTTGGATGCATTCAAACTTCTTTTTTAACCACCAATTCTGCTCCAAATAACAACAAACCTCTACAGCAGCAAGAGTACTGACACATTAACCGTATCACCATCAAGGTAGTATGTGAACACAGAGGGTATTAAAAGAGTGTCTTAGACTTACCTACTGGCCCTGGTACAGGCTGCTCCATTCAAGTCAACTACCAAAATGCAATCCAAAAGGAAGGAGCCCATTGATAATTTCTTCCAGCAAAACAAATAAAAGCTGTGGCAGTTCGGTGAAATGTCCCACACAGCTTTCCCTGCAGCACAGAAACATCATACAGATGTCAGGGGTCAGGGGGCGTGTTTCCAGAAGACGCACAGCATTATGTGAGTTCAGGCTCAGGTAAAGACGACCTGCAACTTGAGGTGAAGAGAGACAGAATGGTTTGTGTTTGTATCTTTCCCCGACTGCGAAACAAAAATGAAAGCTTACAGCTCAGAAACTTTTCATAGGCTGCCATTGAGGTACGACGACCCTGCTCTGATAAACCAGTGGCTTATTGTTTTGGACCTGGACATTGAGACACTGATCGAGGCGCTTAGGCAGAGGGATTACTGTGTCTGCCACAAACCACAACGTTTCCATGTTTTGCTGGAAGAAATCCTCATTGGGCTCCTTCAATTTAGATTGCATTTGGTAGTTGACCTGGAATGGAGCAGCTAGTAGGTAAGTCTTTCAAAACACCCTTAAAAAAACTCTGGGTTCACTAACTATGTTGTTGGTGCTTCGGTTAATGTGTAAGGACTCTTCTCATGCTATTGTAGAGGTTTGTTGTTATTTGGAGCAGTATTAGTGGTTAAAAAAAATGTTTTAATGCGTCCAACTTGCCGCCCCAAGCCTATCCGTTTTAGCTGAGGCAGGCTGTTAGCGACTCTCAGGAAAATCTACGTTAATAGTTTATACACGAAAAAAATCTACTCGACGGATTATTTGATGACCCAATTTGCCTAAAAAGACCCTGGGATGACCCTGACCTAATTTCACTTTTAGGTGCTAGAGGGTGGCTAGGGTCAGACAGGATGCGTTTGGCTTGTTCAGGGCCCTATTTTTGTACAGGAGAGAAATATCTGACAGTTTGAGCCAACAATTTTACTGCACACTCTTAACTATTCCCAGTTTATGAAGCTTATGATCATATTCAGGATATGGTGTTTACAGGAGCACAGGGAACTCTGGTTATTCATATTCTCTGTACACATGATGAATACCATTCTGTTTGCAGAGGCGCTGTTTACAGAAACACACCAGCTTCAGGAAATATGAAACATTTACTGTAACGTAACAACTTAACTTCTAATTTCTTCTCTGCTCCGACCATCAGCAGCTCCATCTGTCTGCTCTGAGTTCATCCTCCGTCTCTCTTCACCTACACACACACACACACACACACACACACACACACACACACACACACACACACACACACACACACACACACACACACACACACACACGAGCCTCCGTAGCTTACTGAGCTATTCCTGAAATGAACCGCTACCAGCCTTTGTCACTGACAGCGCATAGGAAAGGAAATGAGTGGATGAAGATACACAGCTTCTTTCACTTCCAAAAAGGTTAGAACCTCTGATAAAGGGGACCGGAGCGGCCTGCTGCGCTCGCCGCCATCTTAACACATCTGTCAACAAACAAAGTCAAAAGTAGATAGCGCGATGCTGTTCATTTTCCATCTCAACCTATTTTGTATCGTCACACATTCTTATCGATTTTAACTGTCTCAAGATGCATGGTTACATCCCTAGCTCAGATTTTAACACCAACTAGAAGTTTGAGCGAAACTGTGCGCACACACACTGCAGAGGAGGTGCGCGTCTCTCTCTCAGTCTGTGTAAACGAGAATGACAGGGAGAAAGAGTGCTATGCGGAGATGACTAAACAAAATATTTCAAAAACAGTGTTTAAAAAAAATGAAGTCACTTTGTGTGTCATGTAGAGATGCTCTTGAATAATCCACCTGCCCCAATTAATTATTTTCTTCACTTTAGAGACTCACACCCACTTGGACCTTTGAATGTTAAACAGAACGTTACCTCCTTAATCAGTCTTTATAGTTTTGTTTGAATAATATGTCAGTGGCTTTTGTCTGTTGCTTGTTGTTTTTTACCTGAAAAAGTGACAGCGTTCACAGACTTTTCACAGCACTGTATGGATGAATGGACAAGAGATGAGCCGCTAGCCTGAGGTCTCTGCGGTGACTGCTAGACACTTGTGTCTTTCTTTTTTTACCACACACCATTGAAGGACCATTGTGGTCCACTCCCGGATGTCCTGGGGTCAGGTTTTAAAGGTGTTTTGAGACTTGTGTCCAACTTTATTTCTGCCTCCCTGCCTCCATCCATCAGCCCCCCAAGGCACCAGGACACATGCTTTATGCCTGCACCAAACATCTGACCTGTCACTTCCTACTTCTCACATATGTACCCTTTTCAAAACACCCTAAAACACCTTAACCTGCTTAAAATCGACTAAAAAATGTCTTTGACATTTGCTTGCCCTCTAGTATTGCTGCTTGCAGCTTTCTTAGGAACCACTCATCCAAACAACTTCACACATTACAGTGTTTCCCCCAGGTTTACAGCGTTTGGGGTGTGACAAAAAAAAAATAAAGGAATCATGGTCTTCATGTGTTTCCAACGCACTGTAGCAGATTGCCTGAAAGTTCTTTTGTTAGCGTGCCAGTCAGTGTTTAATAAGACCATTTAATGGTTAGGTTCGTATTGAAAGGTCAATCCCCACATGGAGTGTTTCAGTGGTTTCAAGCACAACAATTGTTAATTAATTCTGTTCGATAGAAGTGAATCATCTTCTCAAACTAAATAATAGAGAATCTCAGTAAGTTTCAGTTTTGTTTTCCCCGTTAGGAGTGGAGCCTTTTCCCAAACAGAATTTACATGCTGTCGTGTAAATAAGATCAATAACATAAGGCTGTTTAGTCTGTTTACTAAAAGCACAAAGTATAGAGATGTTCTATAGGAAAGGGATCCTTAAATGTATCCTGTTGGGATCTGACGCTATTCAGAAAATACAAGTAGATAAAATTAACTTGACTTTCAAGGGGGATGGGTTGCCGTTGGGGGGCGCAGCGCTCCCCTAATATACTGCTAGGGGAAACACTGCATTTTTTCTTGCGTTGGTCTGGTTTCCGTTTGTACTCTGAGTAGTATTGACCAATCATGTTTGAGCATGCTTTGGTTGCATAAATATATGGAGAGAAAAGAGGCGGAACACATCGGCGTTAATGCAATCTTGGAACCCATTGGCTGTCGTCTACAAAAAGTATCGACTTCGACTGTAAACAATGAATGAGGCACGTCATTTTTTGTATCCGTCATCCAGTCAGCTGCTGGTGACACCAGAACCCCAGGAGTACTGGTCGTTGCTATGAGACTAAATTGTTGTCAGACTGATAGCCACTGGGTTCCGAGGTTGTTTTCGAAGTATGCACGTCATTTGCTAACAGCCAGCTGTTTGGGACCAGGCTAATCCAAGAACAAAAGGGTTCATTTTGAAAGTGACATCGCTGATGCTTGAAATGTTTGAGTTTGCTACAATGAAACATCATCTGTTCTTAAATGTACTGTAGAGAGCTACACAAAGTGAGTAGTACCCAGCATGCTGTTCTGTGGTGTAACAGTTAATAGGCGACCCCTCTCAATGTACTACACAGTGTGTGCATAAGGCACTACTGATAAATATGTCCCAAAGAGCTGACACTTGACTCTGCACTTCCTTGAGTCAGAAGTTGAGTTGTCAAGAAAATCAAAGGACAGACAGACAGAGACTCCTTGCATTTTACAGAAATGACTAGTGTCCTTAGTTAGAGACAAGGTTAGATGTGCTTCCGGTGTACCTTACCAAACACATAGGATATTCAACGCAGAATAAATTCCTCAATTAACTTGAACCTTACATATTGTTCAGAAATTATATTTATAATAAGTCATATATAAGTCATCTCACAGGGCAAACAGAGCATTATAATGTGGGTAAGTTGTTCAATGCTTATAGTAGTTGTATTTTTCTCTTAATCCTTTGTCTTGTGTTCATCAGGTGGCCAAGTCTGCTGCCGATCTTGGATCCAAACTATGTAGCCAAGAAGATCATTCATGCTGTGCTCACAGACCAGGTCTTCCTGCTGCTGCCCAAGAGCATGTACCTCATCACTGCTCTCAAGAAGTGAGTGTCTACTTTTTCTGTTCTCTTCAGCATAACTGTTGGGGTAGGCTGTGGCTCAGAGGTAGAGTCGTTAAGATTAGCGATTCGATTGGTGTGGATGGTTAGATTAGATTAGATGGTGGGCAGGGCCATCAGTGTGAATGTGACAAGTAGTGTAAAAGTGCCTTGAGTAGTCAGAAGACTAGAAAGACGCTACTCTCTATATAAGTACAAGTCTACTTTACCGTTTACCATAACTATACTGACAACTGCACTAGGAGTGGAGCGGTTTAACGAAAAAATCCGTCCCTTTCGGTACACATGTCACGGTTCGGTACACTTGTGTACCGTTCGGTTTATGAGGTGCAACGTAGCGTAAGCCTTCATGACCGCTGTCCTTTCATCTCAGCGCTACATCTCAGCGCTACATCGAAGCGCGTCAAATCCCAGCATGCTGGGAGACTTGCTCCACGCGCGCCCTGTAGGCACACAGCCACAACGCTACACGCGCTCCCGAGAGAGAAGTTTTAGTTTCCATCACTGTGAAGCCTGAGTTTACTCTGCAGCCATATCTGAGTGTAAAGAGGAGAAGTTGATAAAAATCATGCTACTCTGCATTTATGTTACGTTCATTTGTGTCAGTCCAGTTTTTGATGAATAAACTAATGTTTCATATGAACTTGTCAGCCTGGTAAAGTAACTAGTTACTGAAGTAATCAGATAAATGCAGTAGAGTAAAAAGTAGAATTTTCCACTGATTTGTAGTGGAGTAGAAGTATAAAGTAGCATGTAAATAAAATGCTCAGGTAAAAGTAAAAGAGCCTCAAACTTTACTTTAGTCCAAAAATTGAGTGAAAACCTCTGGTTCACAGGTTTGTTCATTTAACAAGGATTGTTTTTGACAAGGTTGTTGCACATTGGGCCTATGATTAATATTTACATTGATAAAATAAAGACAATATATGTACTCCTATGTCACTGCATTGTTTTACAATATCCATTAATGTGATGCTCATACAGCCCCTCATTTTGGATCATTTTCGTCAACCGGCCCCAATTCAAAATGAATTAAATAACCCTGATGTAGCCTATTTCAGTCAGTTCAGTGATTGCTGTTTGTGCGTATGTTAGTGAAAGAAAACCTATGTGTTTATATTCTTACCTAGAGAGCAAACAATTGTTTACCTTTTTGCCAACTAAATATATAAACGCGTAAATGCAGCAATGTCTCTCCTACTGTTTCAAAATCTCACTACACTTTCATTTAAGATTGTTACAGTAATCCCCAAAAGAGCTGCCTCATTATTTCAGTTTTTGCATGATTGCTTGACATGTCCTTAAGAATATCTGATTAATAAAATAATCTAATTATTAGGCTACAGATCTGATCCATGGTATTTTTAGAATCTAAAAGAAATAGAAAAAACAACCTAACCGAACCGAAAAACCGTGACCCCAAAACCGTGATATGAAACCAACAGTGGATTTTGTGAACCCTTCCACACATAAACTGCACACATCTGTATATACAGAGCTCATTGTCACCAAGTTCTACATATAAACTAGCGCAGGCATTTTAGAACAAAAGGATGTCCATTACTCCTACTTTTAGTTTCCCAACATGTATGTCAAGCCTTGAAGTCTTACTCCCTGTTATTTTGAAAAGGCCGTGCTCACACTTGCATTTAGAGAGACTTCTGACATGTCAAACACCAAAACATGATCATCATCTCAACATCATAACTTTACTGTTAAGGCTACCACATACACACCCCGTAAAGTATACCGCCCTGTTTGGCTCTTCTCTGACGGGAGTCCCTGCAAAACGGAGCATCGGAAATCTGCCGAAATCCACCGAATGAATTGTTACACGTTGTTTTAAGTCATCATGCTCTGCACAAAACTGCCAAACACCGTTCATCTGAACACAATGCCAACATGTCAGGTCCTGACACAGACCTGGATTAAAATGGGTAAAATATATCTTTAAAGGAACCTGGCAATTCCACCGGGTGACTTACTTCAGCCATCAGTAAAAGTTTCCTTCTCTAGCATTTAGCTTAGCACAGCACACTTAAAACATCAGCCAACTCTTCCCCAACTTGGCCCTCTTGTCCAAATATGGTCAACTTCTGGCTCCAAAAAACCCAGATGGCGACTGCCAAATGTCAAACTTGAGGCTTTAAAATGTCAACTTTTTAGTGGTTTTGCCTACATCTGAAAAAAACATGAGTTGAGTGTACATAAAAATGTGATTTTAGAGGACAAAACCCAGAAGCAGCTGTCTAACGTCATGTTATGTTCTTGTCATGCTTTTGTTATGCTCTCATTATGTCAGTAGGCGTTGGTAATTAGCTGTGAATTTGCTCAGGAACGGAGTAAGTGGTTACTGGAGCCATTCTGGCTCATAAAGCAAATTTCTGCTGAAACCACAAACTGAGTTCACTCACTGGCCTTTACAGCTTTTTCCAGGTTAGTATTAACATAGAACCTCTCTGAAACAACTTACACCTTATGCAACTGTGTAATTGGCTTAGTGGTGCCAATTTGTTAAGTGAATTTGGAAGGAAATGTAAGAGTATATCAGCTGTTAAATCAGCCAACTCTGTAGTGGATTTTTTCCCTGTGTTGGCTTCGGTGGACCATAGCCTACGTCAACATGCGTGCATCACTCAATCTCTGACTGTTCATGTAGGCATCCAGTTAGACCCACTCATCTAGCAGGATATCTGTGGGTTCTTAAAAAGTCTTAAATACAATTTTGCCATGTCTTAAATAAAAACTGATGAATGCTACATTTCTAAAGTTATAAAGTTCAGTCGCTCTTTTTCAAATTGTATTTTGGGGAAAAGTTTAGATGAACGTTATGTTGTAATAAAACTACTAAACAGAACAAACCTGAAACCAGTAACTACAAACATTCATTTCAGCCAGGTCAGAACTTATCAGCACACACTCAGCGCTAGCTAGTCTTGAGCAAAATGAGCTTGTTGACGTTCGTCCATCACCTTATTAGACACCGATGCCAAGAAGGCGGCAGGACGGGTGCGTGTCTGTGTGTCTGTGTGTGGACGCGGAGGATGAATGCAGACAGCTGTAGCTGCTGATGGTCGAAGCAGAGAAGAAAATAATTGTTTCGTTTTAGTAAATGTTTCATATTTCCTGAAGCTGGTTTGTTTCTGTAAACAGCGCCTCTGCAAACAGAATGGTATTCATCATGTGTACGAGAATATGAATAACCAGAGTTCTCTGTGCTCCTGTAAACACCATATCCTGAATATGATCATAAGCCTTATAAACTGGATATTCATGTCCATGTAAACACACTCATTTGTGAATGCAGAGATCTCAGCTTCTGAAAATATAGATATGATGTTATTCCTTAAAAAACCTGTCAATTCCAAACTAGGAACACAGGCTAAGCCTTAGGTCGCTTTCACACTTGAGCTGTTTGGTCTGCTTTAAACAAAACCTGGTTCATTTTCACGGATAGTCCGGTTGCTTTATGGTGGTGTGAAAGCTCAATTGAACTTGAATATTGAGTATGTCCCTCTCTGCAAAAAAGCAATCAAAATGCCCTTTTGAGAAGCTACACACTTACAGCATGAGTAAGCCTAGTTGCCAGGTTGGACTGTTCTAAGCACCCTGATTGCGGCACTTGCGCATTGAGAACACATGCTGTTCATGCTTCACAACGACAACAACCAAACAAAGTTAACATAGCTGCATGTATGGCTGAAGTTAAAAATGAGTATAAAAAAAGCACCTGGAGACAAAACACCAACTCTTCCAGCCTCGGGATGGACGTCATCAGATTTAATAGCGAAACATGGATCATCCTCACTTGCATGGAGTTGGTTTTGCTTTGAAAACAGAGATGTTGCTCAAAGGACGCCAATCTGCAAACTATATCAGAAAGCGGTTGCAGTCAAAGACAGCTCGACAACAAACTTGTTTCACCATCTGTGAATCAGCCACCGCACAGAACATGAAGAATATTTGGCCGTCAAACTTTGTGAAATATTTGATACTTGATACTTGAAACTTGGATTTGGAGAATTAGTTTTGTTCTTGCTTATGCTGCGCAATTCATCTTACAGCACAGCAGTTAAATGTGTTTCCACATTCCAATGTTTATGCCTTGTTGTTCAAATATGATGAGTATTGTTTACATTATGGGGAAGTGTCGGTTTACGTATTAGGGTTGTCAACAAAATGATACTCGAAAAATAATCGATACTTAAAATCAGTAATGGATTAGTTACAGTAACGATATCGATATCTTTGGCATCAACAGTGTAGCAGCCGCCTCCTCCAGTTGATGCATAACGTCACTCAGCAGCTCTGCAGACAAAACAAGACAGAAGCTCCAGCTCCTGTCTCTGAGCTCATTAACACAGTGTTGTTAGCATGATAAACCAGAGCTGAATGAACACAGGTAGAGCTGCTGCTGGAGGACCTTTGAGACCAGTTTTAGTAGATATGAACAAGAGCAAAAGTACCGCTTGGAAGTATTTAGCATACGAGGCTAACGATCATGGAAAGGCTAAGGATGTAAACAAGTTGCTAGTGTCTAATAATAAACAGTAACGTTAATGTCATCAGTCCTATCGTTAAGAAACGTTAATTTAACAGGATGACACAATAACGTGTGTCAAAAGTGAACCAACAACGAGACACAAACAGTGACAGCTGCTGTACCAACTCTCTTTAATCAGCAGAGATAATATGGAGCCAAGTCAGCAGAAACACAGCAGATAAACAGGACTGTAGCTGAAGACATTAGCATGGAGCAGATCCCTGTTTACACTGTGGAGAAACCTGACTAACAACAAATTATCCACCAACTGAATCCAAGGTTTAACCTCCTTCATGGAATCAGTTAATGTCCACAGAAACTCCTGAGCTTAACAACACAAGAAAACAAACAAGAGCGTTTGAACATTTAATATACACACTACAGTTATGTGTTTTCTTTCTTATTTTCACTCTGTCAGACCACTTTTTAAAATTGTTATTGTTGTTTGCATTGTTCTTATCTTTCTTTAAAAAATTCTGCCTTTGTAATGTTCTCCTCGTAGTGTCGAAAATTATACAGTATTTTCCTGGGTATCGACTTTAAAGTTCTAGTATGACAACCCTATTACGTAATCATGCACTGCTTGATCTCAATACTTGCAATGGTGATCTCACACATTTTTGAGGGATGCTAAAATATTGCAGATTATCGTTATAGGCAAAATCCCCCAAAATATTGCGATATTGATTTTTGTCAATATAGAACACCCCTAATTAGAATTCAATGTATTGGTGTCTGTAGCATTATTTGTATTGAACATGTTTGATGGATATCCATTTGTAGTTGTGACGAGTCTCCACCATGTAGACTGTTCATTTCCCAGCTACTATTCTGACAGCATGTGAATGATCATTTATTGTAAAGAGGTTTAGATTGCAATGTAATGGTGCTCATTGTGTTAGTTGATATACAGGCTGTTGTCTGGTGCTAATAGAGAAATTCCAAATGACACTGGGTAATATCTGTATGTTTCTGGGTGGAGGATGACTCATCCAGACATGTTCCATTGAGCAGGGGTCCATGTGTTTGTCTGTTCCACCAGGTTATGTGTTTCTGTGCAATGGCCCTGGTTACAATTGGTCTTATAATGGCAGTCCTCCCCATTAATTCTGTTTTGCTGCTCATGACATACATATTTTATTGAGAGGGGTCACAAAGGTGCTGATTCAGTGCTGTGGTTTCCTGTGTGGCATTAATTATCTCCATCCTGTGTGGATGAGCTTCCGTTTGATAGCAGTGTGTGTGGCCATCATGTTTGAGATAGGCCCTTTTTTACAAATTAGATAATTGTTTGTTTCGGACCTCATTTCTAACTGATACTTCCCCAGACTCCTACATCTGTGGCTCGGTTTTCACAGTTTTCCATTTGTCATTGAAAAAGGGAAACCAGAAGACGGACAGGACAGATTCAAGACTCTAGTTGGCAAGTTGGCACATTTTTAAGACACAGTCCAATGAAATATATTTACAGTGCACAAGCGAAAAATTAACCTTGTCACAGGAACATTGAACCATATATGGTCGATGCAAAGCACCACATGAATATTGTTGCATAGAAATTAGGTTCTTTACATAAAAATGGAGGTGCTTGTGGGGAGGTGGAAGTCAGAAAGCACATACAGTTTGTGTTCACAGCAAACAAAAGAAAATGCAGCAAGTCAAACTGTGCGTTCACAACTAACGTGATAGATGAGATTGAAGCAGCACGATTACATTCAAAGTCAATCTACATACTCAATTTCAAGGCGGGCAACGCAATGGACATGATTTTCTTTAGGCATCTAGTCTGCGAAGAAGAAGAAAGCCGTCACTGCAGAGGAGTTAAATAAAATGTTGCACATTGTCCCCTCAAGTTTGTATTTATAGATCACAACTTTAGCATGAGAAGTGGGGTACACCTTTCAGGCCCCATTTTGTGTGTACGGTGGCGAATGGTTATAAATGCGTCTCCAGGTGTGTCCACTGCCATCAGCCAGTCAGAGATATTGCATACTGATGAATGCACTGCCTGCAGCTGTCAAAGAAGCAAAGTGTGAGCTGAATATGTTGTATATTTCTTCCCTCCATCTTCTTCTTCTTCAGTGTTGTGCAGTGGAAGCTGGCCTCCCTCCTTGACTCTTACCTGGGATTGTCAAACCAAGCAGACTCCCACATTAACACCAGTCTGCACTACAAATTGCACTAGCGCACATCAGACATACGTTTTCATTTCTTCTCCGCCTATACACATGGTTATTACAGCCACCTCACTGTCTACAATGGGCTTATTATGGGAAAAGTTGATTGAATGTTTTGTGTGTGTGCAGTTCAGGCCTTTCTTTGTTAAACTAACAGTCCACACCATATGGGGACACTTGAAATCTAATAAGAAATAAGAGCAAGTAGGGGTAAAGCACAGATAATGTATGGGCACTTCAGTAAAGCACACGAAGGACTTGTCCTCCAGCACTACATTACTTTACCTTTACTGTGAACAGCACTGCAATCATGGTGGTTGTGGCTTTAGCATACAGCACCCTCACAGCCCGAGGACAGCTTTCACAAGGGTTATTGTTCTCTGTTGATTCACGGGGACAGCGCACTGTAGAAGGGAGCTGACGGCAAGCTTAGTGCGCATTTAAGGCATAAGCAACTCTCACTGTTACCCAGAGACTAAACTGAACCTGTTTGTAATGTCATCAGTAGACAAACTGACTGCAGATTGGTGAGTGCAAACAGCTGGAGGGTGTTCCCTGTTTGCTGGTGCTCAGCAGGTTCATGATGATGACGCTCACACATTCTGAGGATCGGTCAAGTCAGCTGTCCGTGTGTGCGGTGTAGCTCCAGGTCATGTGTCGTCATGCTTTGACAAAAGCTTGTACACCATTTGGTAGAATATGAGTGTCAATTGAATAAGTGAATACATATAGGAAAATCTTTTCTTTTTGATATCCAGTATCAATTGAGCAACTTTGAGTGAGTAAAAATTTAAGTGCTAAAATGACTTGTTGTTCAAGTGTCCATGCAAATATAGATGTTGAAATTGTTTAATAAAGATTGTTGTGAGTTTTTCATGAATCTCAATTGTGTGATTATAATAAAGCCAAAGCTGACACACTGCTATTACTGAGGCTTTCTGTAGACCTGTGTGTTAAACATTTGAATAATTTGAAGCAGGGCTGCAGCTCCAATTATTTGCATTGTTGAGTATTCTGCTGATTGTTTTTCTCCAGTAGCTGTTTGGTCTATGAAACGTCAGAAAGATGGTAAAAAATCAATCAGTGTTTCCCAAAGCACGAGATGACAGAATCAAATGTCTTATTTTGTCCACAACTCCGAGATATTCAGTTTACAGGGTTTAAGGCTATGAAAATATATATATATATTTGCAGATGAAATTAAGAGCAAACACAAGAGATACATGACTTTACTAAAACATAAAGACTAAAGCCACTTCCATGCACTTTGGTTTTAAGGAGAAGTTATGTGCTTTTCAGGTAAATTCTTTGTCCAGTTCCATTCTGTCTCTTTTCACTCCTCTCAGTGCGGTGAATATGCCTGCTGACACTGACTCACACCCAAGCATCACTTCAGACAAAATAAATCCCACATCCTGTTTTCAAACGCTCATGAGCACACTTATGACACAGATGTGGATAGGCACTTTTGATAAATGAGGAAACGTAACCAGAGGCCTTCTCAGCCCGACCTCTTCTGTGACTTCTTCTGGGGGCAGTGATTCACTGTGGACCTCTTTCAATATTCACTTCACTGCTGAAAGCATTTCCCTTTGTTCCTTTACAAAACACCCACCCACCTGTGTACCTCATATTTATACACATGTAATGTTCAGGGTGATTTATTTTGACAGGCATGGAGCATAAACAGAGAAAAGGCAAGAAATAAAGAACAGGAAATAAAAAGCAGCCAACCCAGATCCAATGAAACGCACAACTACAGGACAGAAGAATAGCCCAGTCGATGCATGTATGGAAAAGCTCTGTACGAGGGAACAAAGCTTGGATGGTTCAAGTGACAAGCAGACAGTGGGTGCTGGCCACAACAGTAGAGTGTTAATATAATGTGGATGGTAGCAATCAATGAAAGTATATGGGACTTGAAACTTGGGCTGCTGGGAGTGGCGATAAAGGCAATGGCAGCTTCCATAACTGGTGTGACTCGAATATCATAAACAATATTTACTGCACCTGACAATCCATTAATCTATTGATTAAACAGGTGATTATTTTTTATTGATTAATCTATTTTCAATTGATTAATCTTACAATAGATTTTTTAGCAATTAATTGAATTATTTTTTTATTGATTAATCAACGGTTCATTTTTTTTATAGATTTATCAACTGTTTGTCACAATACTGTTAATGACAGAAACTAAGGAAGAGCATAATAGGTCTACTCTAAGGTTTTACACAACTTGTTTCCTATATACAGTGCAACTTCCCAACACCTGGAAGCAGAGTTTGATGTGATAGCTTCTTTTTTTATGTGAACTCACAATAGGCTAGTGCTGCAAGTTCAAGGAATTTAGGAAACGGTAACACATGAGACCTAACATTGTAGTGGAGCATTCAATTGACTGGTCTGTCAACCAGCATACACTGCACTTCTGATAAGGTGGAGAAGCTATTTTGGAGCTTGTTTCATTCATTGTAGATAACAGTGGGTCTCCCTGGTACTCATGTTGCAGTGGACAGGGAATTGTCCATTAATGGGGTCATAACGATGATACCACCGCAAGGATTCCCAGCCTGACTTGTCCTAGTCGTGGCATTCCTATGAAAATACCCTTTAAACATTTAAAAAGTCCAGTGAGGCCTGCACCATGTAAGTCTTCTGTTCAGTCATGGGCTGTCTGACAGCCAGTGCTCTGGACCGAAGAGTGGATGAATGAATCAATAAAACAAGGGATGGATAGACGGTACCAAATTGCTGCACACCCAAAGCACATCTAAGATGATCAATTTTTTTTAAATGTGTCCACATGCAGAGCTCGAGTGAGTCCAAGCTGGATAAACGGCCAGCGGAAACATAGACATAATGTAAGAAGTAAATCAACTGTGTTTATGACCTTCAGTGAAATAGAACAAAGCCATCAGAGTGTCAGTTTTATGGCACTAGTACCTGGCTAGATCCAACTTATGAAGCATGATAATGTTCCTTTCAAGCTGGATTTTAGCTGATGTTCAACACATTAGTTACAAGTACACATCACACAATGGCGTAGTTTCAATTGCTCTTTTATGTGCAGGTGTATGCATAAAACAGCTCGATAAATCAAGAATAGCATTCCTGGAGCTGTTACTGCTCATTCTGGTCCACAAATGTCAGTTCATCCCTGTAAAATCAGACTTACCCTCTTGACTGGCTGAGCCTTTTCTAAAGAGTGTTGAGGGTGGGGGTCAGGGAATGTTCAGGGGGAGACAGAAGGTCGACAGCAGATGACATATAAAAGTGGTGTTCCTCTGAAAGATGGAACCTGAATGGTAGTTTGAGATGCAGCTCAGTACTATGTCAATTTCTTCTAGTCATAACTCTAACTAATTAATAGTTCCAATCAATTGTGATAAGGAATTAGTAGATTGCGATGAAAGTATATCATGTCCATTCTCAAGCTCTATTATGTCTCACAAGTGGTTGCAGCAATTTTTGAGTAGATACCATATATAACACAGATTTGGTGCTAAAGTTGATCTTTTTTTACCACTTAAGAATTGATAAAAAGCCACACCACATTAAAACACCCAGACCTTGAGGTCTGTGCTGTGATTTAGGATCAAAAACTTTTAACATGTGTAGATTTCTGTGAGAATTTTATTTTTCAGTGATTGGATGGTGAGCACTTGTATTGTGTAAACTGTTCAGAAACCTCCTGTTTGTCAGTAGACCTAGGGAAGCCATCCATCCTCTGAATGCTCCAGGTCTCTAGTTCCTATTCAAAGAACCTTTTCTACCATAATATTAAAAGCAATACTTCATGTTTGCCAACGGTGAAAAGAACTTAATGTGAGCAGTGAGAAGCATTTTGGATGGTTGCATATTTTCTGGAACCTGATGAAGCCCCAAGCTAAATGTGTTGCTCATGTTAATTAAAAAATATTGATAATTGATCTGCAGATTTGCCTTCCATATTCTGTGATTCATTCAGTAGTTTGTTATTTCAAGGTGTTTTTTGTAATTATGGATTCAAACATTTCAATAGCACATGGGGTAAGTGTTAAATAACTTCAGTTGTTAGGTAAATGAACAGTGCACAATTAATGAATCACCCACTCACCTCTCTACATCACACAGTGCCTATAGAAAGTTACTGTCTTACTATATATATATATATATATATATATATATATATATATATATATATATATATATATATATATATATATATATATATATATATTTCCAGCCTCATTTACAAATTTTGCCTTACAACATTCAAGTGTAATTTATTTTTCTAAATTTCTGAAAGTTAATAAAAAAATGAAAAAGTAGAATAGTAGGATTTGAAAAGTGAGGAGTCCCTTTAGAATAACCATTATAAACATGCTCAGGTTTAACCAATCCCCTTCCAGATCACACACCAAGTGAATTGGTGTTCACCTTACATCAACTGTGGTGTTTTTGATTTGACTTCAGAATAAAATCAGCTGTTCCTTTGATTTAACTTCAGAATAAAATCAGCTGTTCCTTTGATTTGACTTCAGAATAAAATCAGCTGTTCCTTTGATTTAACTTCAGAATAAAATCAGCTGTTCCTTTTGATTTGACTTCAGAATAAAATCAGCTGTTCCTTGAGGATTCCACTCCTAGTAGTTCATGGTAACACAAAGAATTCACCATGGTTGGAAAGATGCTTTCAAAAGACCTCAGGATAAAGTTGTGGATAGGCATAATTTAGGAGAAGGATCTAAAAAGATTTCAAAGGGGTTGCCTCTCCCGTTGAGGACCGTTCAGAGTATTGTCCAGAAGTGGAAGGCATATGGATCCACCCAGACCTGGCCTAGATCGGGCTGCCCCTCCAAACTGGAGGACCGAGGCAGGAAAAGATTGATCGGGGAAGCTGCCAAGAGGCCCGTGGTGACCTTGAAGGAGTTAATTCAATTCAATTTTATTTTATTTATAGTGCCAAACCAAAACAAAAGTTATCTCAGGACACTTTACAAACTAGATAAAGAACACACTCTATGACTTATTTATGATTTACATAGACCCAACAATTCCACCGTAGAGTACAGTGGCAACGAAAACCTTCACTATAACAGACAGGAACGCCAGACAGACCCAGCTCTGTGGAGGACGGACATCTGTCTGCACCGGTTGGGGAGAAAGAAAAGGAAAGAGAGAGAGAAAAGACGGACAGATGGACAGAGAAAGACAAAGACAGACACAAAGACAGAGAGACAGACACACTCCCAGTAACTATAATAATATCTATAGTAATGTGAATATGACTCATGTTATGGCAGTTAATATAGCAGAATAGTAGAAACAAGCACAGCTAAGGTGACATGATATGAACATGATAATAATTATGGTGGCAAACATGATCAATGATGAGTAGCGGCAATAGCAGGTATGACACAGCGAGACATACCACTGATGGTGTTTTTATGACTAAAATGTTATAATTTATGAGACTAATGATAGTTTATATGAGTAACAGTGATCATAGCAGCAGGAAGCGTCATGCAGGACCACGGCAGCAGGCACCACCACGATCAGCAGAGACCTGAGAGATGACAAAGCACAAACAACTCCGGGGAAGAAGCTGAATTAGTAACATGTTGATGAGACATGAATGATGCAGACAGAGAGGAGAGAAGCTCAGAGGATCAGGAACAGGATTACAGACTCGGCCTATAGCAGCATCATTAAGCAGAACAAAATCAGCTTTAAAAATAACAACATAGCTAAGGGCTAGTAAGCCCTAGCTGTAACCTTTGTCAAAGAGGAAAGTTTTAAGTTTACTCTTAAATATGGGGACAGTGTCTGCCTCCTGAATAACACTTGGGAGTCGGTTCCACAGGAGAGGAGCTTGGTAGCTGAAGGCTCTTCCTCCCATCCCCAGCGATCTAGTTGGGTGGTACTATGAGCTCTTTAAGATACAACAGAGCCTGACCAATAAGAGCTTTGTAGGTAAGTAGAAGGATTTTAAATTCTATTCTCGATTTTACAGGTAGCCAGTGCAAAGAAGCTAATACAGGAGAAATATGTTCTCTTCGGTTTGTTTTAGTTAGTACTCGAGCTGCAGCTACAAGTCTCAATGGCAGAGGTTGGTCAATCTGTGCATTGTCTACATGTTTGGCAGGGAGGAGAGAAAGAAGCCTCTTCTGAAAAAATGTCACACTGAGTCTCGTTTACAGTATACCAAAAAACATTGTGAAGATTCAGATGCATTTCAAGACATCTTGTTGATTATACTCATGTTCAGTATTATGTCACTTTTCTTATGCCATTGCATATGTGACTTTTTAGTCAGTTACGTTGTCACTTCCACCCCACTTTTCACTTAACATAACCGCTAATAGGAACAATGTTTTACTGAACTTTTCATGTTCAGTGTTGTCACTTGGCACTTCATTATCTGGTTCTGTACCCTCTAAATGCCTGAGGGTCATTCTGTGTCAACGGAGATTGGCATTTTCCTTGAGACTGTAGCGTACTGGAGCTGTTTGAGCTTATTTTATTATTCAGCCGCTAAGGATGGGTTCAACTGAATTCAAGGAGGTTAAAGAAGTCGGTTTACTCCTTAACAGTCCGTCCCCATCACTTCTGAAATGGTGTCTGCGCCCCAGACGCCATACCAAGCTGCTACAGCTAGCTAAACAATAGCTGAAAGGTCGGGATGGTTGGAACACCATTAAAAATTGTTTTTTAAGTAATGACTGATCACACACGCACACATATATACTGTGTATATACAGTATATACTTATATATATACAGTATATAGATAGATATTTATATGTGTGTGTGTTTTTTTTTTTGAGGAATAACATATCTATATTTTCAGAAGCGGATTACATGGACATGAATGTCTAGTTTATGAGGCTTATGACCATATTCAGGATATGGTGTTTACAGGAGCACAGAGAATTCTGGTTATTCATATTCTCTGTACACATGATGAATACCATTCTGTTTGTATAGGCGCTGTTTACAGAAACACACCAGCTTCAGGAAATATGAAACATTTAATAAAACATAACAACTTAACTGACATCCCTAGCTCAGATTTTAACACCAACTAGTTAGAGGGAGAAACTGAGCGTACACACTGCACATAGAGAGGGCGCTGCTCAATTTAAATATATCTATTTTGTGTGAATTAGCCAAAAAGTTTGTTTCGCAGTCTATAAAATACTTATATAATAGCCTTGATATGAACAATAAACCCTCAAAAATCCACCACAACCAGAACAGCTCAACTTGCCCGAGTATTATTTTTACTTTCCCCGGGCAAGCGGGCAACCGTGTCATTGCCTGTACAGTGCTGGGATAAAGCCTGAATTCTGCTGTGAATTGTTAAAAGGTACATGGTGGAAATGTTCCTGAACGTGATGGCATGTGGGAATAGTTAAAATCACTTGTGGTACCTAAAGGTTGTCCCAGTAATTTACCATAAATGATGTGTGAGAAAGGCTTATCTTGATGTTCATAGTCCTGCAAAAATGTTAGTCAGTTTGTCTTCTCTCAGGGCAGTTTTGGGCTCATGGAAAATGAAATATTGTTGATATTATAGTTTTAATGGCAACAAATGCGTCATTTACTAAAGATCAGTATGAAGATAGGTAGATAGATAGATAGATAACTTTATTTATCCCATAGGGGAAATTAGGTCATCGTAGCAGCGGTACAATACAATCAGAAATACAAAATATAAAATACAATATAAAATATAAACTACAATAAGGTGCAAGATGAAGAGAGAGAGGTGCATTTTTAATTACAGTGGTAGGATTTAAGTAATAAGTCACTTGTATGATGTAAATGTATTCCCTGAGCGTTGCTGCGAAGCGTTGTAGAGTCTTTGCAAGAGTCAGGTATGCTTAGTCATGATGCCTACATTTCCTATTTAGCAACACACTGGACTCTGTGTTGGCTCCAATAGAAGGAGGACAGTGTGAATCACTCCCATCACTTGACCCACATAGTGAAAACCATGTACTATCTTTGATACCCTCAGTGCTTCAGTGAGTTGTTTGATAAGAGAGCGTTCTGGAGACGGCTTGTGCCCTTGTTATTTTTCTCCCTCCAGCCCATTTGTCTGAGGATAGAGACATTATTCTTCATTAGAAAGCTTTTCATCTCTGGAACACCGCGCGCACAAATGGAGATAGTGCCTTGCCTGTCACCTCTGTTCATTTTACATAAAAGCCATTGTATCCATCTTTTAATAATGTGTTGTATTATTCGGCTCCCCCTTTGAAGCAAGTCATTGTTAGTCATCCACAAGCTCCTAACACAGGCTCATTTAGGAAGAGATGCATCATTCCTAAAAGAGCACAAACACAGTGTTCCAGTAAGTACTTCATTCTTATTGTTGACACTAACAAAGCCATGGGCCTGTTATGTTGCTCTCCCTTTAAAGGGATACTCGAGAAATGTAGCATTCTTCCATAAAGCTAGGGGACTGACTAGAGGCAGCTCAGACAGAGCCTGCCACACAAAGGTGCTGCAGCAATGGACAATATCAGGAATAGAATAAGGTTTTTTTTTTTTTTTTTAATTAAAGCATCTTAACCTATTGTAGCTGACCTAAAAAAATGACCCTAATAAGTTAGATGGCTATGGTTAGCTGGCTATGGTTAGATGGCTATGGTTAGATGTTTATGGTTAGATGGCTATGGTTAGATGGCTATGGTTAGATGGCTATGGTTAGATGGTTAAGGTTAGATGGCTATGGTTAGATGGCTATGGTTAGATGGTTAAGATTAGATGGTTAAGGTTAGATGGCTATGGTTAGATGGTTAAGGTTAGATGGTTAAGATTAGATGGCTATGGTTAGATGGCCATGGTTAGATGGTTAAGGTTAGATGGTTAAGGTTAGATGGCTATGGTTAGATGGCCATGGTTAGATGGTTACGGTTAGATGGCTAAGGTTAGATGGCCATGGTTAGATTGTTAAGGTTAGATGGTTAAGGTTAGATGGCTATGGTTAGATGGCTATGGTTAGATGGTTAAGGTTAGATGGTTACGGTTAGATGGTTAAGGTTAGATGGCTATGGTTAGATAGTTACGGTTAGATGATTGAGGTTAGATGGTTAAGGTTAGATAGTTACGGTTAGATGATTAAGGTTAGATGGTTATGGTTAGATGGCTATGGTTAGATGGTTAAGGTTAGATGGCTATGGTTAGATGGTTACGGTTAGATGGTTAAGGTTAGATGGCTATGGTTAGATGGTGACGGTTAGATGGTTAAGGTTAGATGGCTATGGTTAGATAGTTACGGTTAGATGATTGAGGTTAGATGGTTAAGGTTAGATAGTTACGGTTAGATGATTAAGGTTAGATGGTTATGGTTAGATGGCTATGGTTAGATGGTTAAGGTTAGATGGCTATGGTTAGATGGTTACGGTTAGATGGTTAAGGTTAGATGGCTATGGTTAGATGGTTACGGTTAGATGGTTAAGGTTAGATGGCTAAGATGAGATACTTAAGTTGGCAAATTGGTCCAGAATTGTTAAAGTCCCCTAAAATGTCTCACACTGACTACTTGTATCTGTCTAGTTTGTCACTAGAGGTGTTTTCACGTTCCTCTCCTGAAGGAGGAGATGTCTGTGCACTTCTCTGAAATCTGACATTCAAATGTATTAAGGCAGCTTTAGTTGGATCGTCACTAGTAAATGAACCAATTGCAGTCTGATATGTGAAACACTATGTGACGTGGGAACACCTTCAACACAACAAAGAAACCTCCGGCTCAGAGCGGACTGTCAGTACAGAGAGAAAACACACTGTCGTCATGGCTGTCAGCATCTGACAGTTACAAGCTAACCACCAACAGATATTAATAAAATATGCCAACTACACTTACAATTCTGATAGTCGACTTTTATAATGACAACAGATTCCCCATCTGGACCTGGGTCTGACTGACACTGGGTTCAGGTCGCCGAAACTATAACCTAGCTGCAGATCGCTACCATGGGCAGGCAGCGCGGGCCCTGTGTTCGTCCATCCATCTGTGGGGCTTCAGGAGTTGCACCTGCCATACCGTTAGATGTTAAGGTTAGATGTTTAAGGTTTGATGATTAACGTTAGGTATTGATCCTGAATGGTTAAGATTAGGCAAATCTACAGTTAACATCATACAGAACCTCTAGGCAATGCTGTCAGAATAACATGAAGACTGCAGGGAGACATGCAGAGAGAGAGATGTACACCTTACAATGTCTTCCAGTGTCTTATCTTAATCCTCCTCATCCATATGATGGTTTCAGAGGCTGCAGTTTGTGCGTCTGTTGAACTGTTTTAATCATTTTAGTTCAATCTGAAATTACACTGAATAATAAATATAAATATTCATTTCTGTGCACCAATTTTTCATGAGTTGAAATAAAATACTTTTTAAGTCAGCCCAGGTGTTTTTTCTCACACATTTTGCGTACAACTGTTTAAATCTGTGGCAGTCTGAGCCAAGATAAAGTGACAGGTGTCAGATGCTGATTGAACAGCATGATCATTACACAGGTGTGCCTTCGCTGGTCACTCTGATCTGTGGATTTCGACGGAATTGCTTTTTTCCCACAATCAGTCCAGTCTAAACACACTCCGAGCCCAAGGCTGCAGTCGATTAGTACTTTTTGCTCAGGAAGGTTCCTCACTGAGTGAAATAACCTGGAAGTGTTTAAGTGGCAGTCATGATAAGAGCTGGTCCAATTGTCTGAGTGATGAGAAAATGTGCTTCAGTGCTACCTTTTTTTATCTCCTTTAGCAGAGGATACACTGGACCCTCGTTTATCAAAGGAAAGGAGATAATGTCCCACAGTTCTCTAAATCGGAGCATATATTTACTTCAACTTTCAAACATGTTGAGTTAAAAACATCTGGCTAAAAACATCTTCTATCCCCTTTTCTTGAAACACACGCCACCCCTCTACCAGCCCCTGTAGGCCCTGTTGCTTTTGAAATTACGTTTTGTAGATTTGTAGGCCTATCTTTCATGCAATGTTACTAACTGGGATTCATGTGGATACACACAGTGTGAGTGGACAGGAGGGCGAGCACAAGCGACCTATCTGCATTATTTGATCTTATTTTAACAAGAAATGAAGCGTACAGTAAGGAAATTACATGTATGGAGTGCTTCGCATGAACGGACATAATTAATGCAAAATAAGATGGGAAATAAAATGGTAATGAAGTCATATTTTCCACATCTATAAAGCCTGCATGAAACAACACAGTAAGAATGCACGGGGCGAAGCGTCCGGATGCACCTCCGGAACATTAGTTCCAGCACGTCAATAACGTCCACGTCACATCTGAAGTGCAGTGGGATTCTCTGAGCACCACGGTTGGCTGATGAATTCTCCTTCTCATCTTTCCTTGCTCTCATGACGTTTCCCATCACTGTCAAGGAAAAGCGCTTAAAAAAGACATAGAAGATCATTTTATGGACTATTCCACTGCAGCGCAAGCCTTTCTTCCTCTTTAGCTTATGGAGTGAGGCCTGGAGGACTCCTTAGGTCATAACAAAGTAGTCCCTGTTTTAGGGATTCATTACAGGCCTGTTCTTATCACGCTGCATTAAAAATATATACTGTATATACTTTACATATACAGTCAAGCCTAGCCAGGCTTAATCTTCGCTCACTGGCATCTAAAGTTGTTTATAAATCTAAATCAGAAGGTGTGAATGACTGAATGTTGGATCTCTTTGTTGTGTCTCTCCGCAGCATCCTCCCCATGAAGCAGGGCATCATGCTGGGCCAATACCTGGGAGCCTTCAACCTCATGGACACATTCAGGGGACGTGCCAAAAAACAGGAGTGAATGAAGAGAGAGGAGAGAAAGAAGTTAAGGATGACATGGAAATATTAAAGCCATCAACATCTATTTTAATGTTCTTATAATGTAATAATAATTCTAATACAGACTAGGGCACAACAGTAGTGGTGAAGGTTGGACTGAAGGTCTCTCTCATTTCAATGGCTCATGCTTGAATACAAAGACTGAATGCCAGTTAGTCTCCCGTATCTCTCACTGTATATGTTTTTAGCATTTATATCCTTAATGTCCTCATTCTTAAATGATCAGTGAAATTTAAATGTTATCTTATGAAAGTGAAATTCCGGCGTAAAATCATTCCACGGTCTTTTTGAACAACTTTAAACGGAGAAATCCGGTAGAGTCGCTAACAGCCGAATGCGGCTAGCAGGGATTAGCTCGGGGCAGTACGGTGAAGGCATTCAAACGTCTTTTTTAACCACTAATACTGCTGAAAATAACAGCAAACCTCTGCAGCAGCAAAGTCCCTACACATAAAACAAAGCACCAATGGGCTCCTTCCTTTGGGATTGACTTTGGTAATCCACTTGAATGGACTTTACTATGAGAGGAGCTGGTACAGGGGCCAGTAGGTAAGTCTTTAAAACACTCTTTTAATAAACTCTGGGTTCTCTAACTACGTTGTTGCTGCTTTGTTTTCTGTGTCAGGACTCTTCTCATGCTGCTGCAGAAGTTTGCTGATATTTTGAGCAGTATTAGTAGTTAAAAAAGACGTTTGAATGCCTTCACCTCACTGCCCCGAGCTAATCACTGTTAGCTAAATTACATTACATTAATTACTGTTAGCGATTATCCTGGATTTCTCCATTAATAGTTGTTACACGAAAAAAATGTCTCCATGGCTTCTTTGATGAGTGTATTTTGAGCCTGGGATGATTTTAGGCCGGAATTTCACTTGATGAAGATGATGAAATGATGACCATCAATCAAACACAAATTTTAAAAAATCCAGCATTAATAAAATAAAAACAGAAGAAACTTCCCCACAGAACCTTGTTGCCTGTAAATGATGCTCATCAGTGTCATAGCAGGAGAATAAACAAGTACATCAACTGCAGGTGGATATCTAATTAATATAATTAATATACACTCATGCAAAAGCTGGATACTTTCTGATCACCATGAAAACATGGTGACAATGCTTTTACATTAGAGCACTGACCGACTGATTAAGTCATATTTAGGGACCCTCATTAATGATTAACCGACACGCTGGCCCTGAGTCCCAGTTCACCTGTCCAGGAGGCTCGGACATACTTTCTGCATTCCATAGACCGTTGTGGAGCAACCAGGATGTTGCTGTTATTGTCATGGACACATTCCGCCTCTTTCCTGGAACCACATGCACGTTTGTACATTCCGCAGCTGTCCACAGAGCGTACGTCTTTATTACGTCCACCTGCAAGGTTGTCAGCTGTGTGTCTGCCCAAACCAAAGGTCCTCATAAGAAGATGCCACACAGCTTCTGCTGACTTACCAGCAAGTCACGTTTCAAGCTCTTTCTCTCCTGCTAAGCTATCAGTAATATAGAGCAACACAGAGTATATCAGGCAGACACACAGCTGACATGGAGACACAAGATTAAACATAATTTTACAGTGCTTAAAGGTTGAATATGTAGAATCTTTATTAGAAGCTTTATTTAAAAAATAATAATAATAAAATACACCCACGTGGTGTTTTGAGGGGTGCAGATTGAAAGTATTACTTTTCCATAAAAAATTAATTAACATCTCTATATTCCTTCTCAACACACCACTGGCTGACAGCTGTCTTGTGCAAACCTCAGTCTCTCCATCAGGCTTCAGCCTCACGGTCTCTGCTGTGAAAGCTGCTGCTCTGCTCACGACCATCAGGCTTCAGCCTCACGGTCTCTGCTGTGGAAGCTGCTGCTTTGCTCACGACCATCAGGCTTCAGCCTCACGGTCTCTGCTGTGGAAGCTGCTGCTTTGCTCACGACCATCAGGCTTCAGAAACAAGAATCATGTTGAGTTGAGAGCTGGCTAATGGATTCCACAGCACTCACAGAAAGACTTCCAGCTGAAGACTGGCTAACGTTAAATACTGATGTCAAATTCATTGATCAGTCCAAATAAGTCCTTACCCTGTATGATTCATCACTGTCATGGAGCAGGCTGATCGTTTGACAAACTGGGCAACCAACCTGGCAACCTGACTGCTGGAATAATTTTTTTGTTGTTGCAACCACAATCTTGAGACACTAGATGGCGGAGCTCTGCTCATTCTCCATATTCAACCTTTAAGCTCTCCAATAAGCTACTTCATTCAAAAGCATGTGTAATTGCATGTGCCGTCCCATGAGTTGTATTTACTTTTTACACTTATTTTAACTCTTAATCAGTCAAACTTCCCATTGTTGGCTAATGGTAAAACAGTTCATTACTTACATCCCTAATCATATTATCACTGGTGTGATGTAGCCATAATAATGAACTCTACTGGGTTTCGGGAAACATTTTTTTTTTAGTTTTGTTGTTGATCCGGCTCAGTGTTTTTCAGTTTAAATCATTTCACATTTAAAAGCAAGCGCTCACTCAGGAACAGTTTCCACTCTCTGATACCTTTTTCACAGTATATGTGGCACACACACACACACACACACATATGTGCACGTTTCCTGTGGATGAAAACATTATTCAAAATTCAAACTGAAGTCATTGTTTATGAAGTAATATGTACTTTGCACTTGTATTTTCATTTCCACATCATGAAAGGGTCATGATGTGGAAGCACATTTACGACCACACAACCCTCAGTCTGCCATGGTGATATTATAGAGATTATAATACATTTATCTGGGTACCTATCTATCACAGCATAATCTTTTTTAAGTTTGACTTGTGTCATTATTATTCATATGTAATATTTAAGTGATTGCCATCATGAGTGTATGTCATATGTAGTTGATGTTTTTATATTAAACACAACTTTAGTAAAAGTCTGTCCAGTGGGTTTAAAGTAAGATAATGCACCTGTTGCCTTAATCATGCTACCAGTTCAATGAGTCATGAAGAATGTCAGTAATGTATCTGAAGTTACATTTTACTACATGTCATATGTTTTCAGAACTACCTGGAAGTGTTTGAAATAAATATGAATAAATCCATGTTTTGAATGTTTTCTGTTTTTAATAACTTGTTCATCGTTATGACTGAAGTGAGTTGCCTTAGACTGTCCTGTCACAAAGTCAACAGACTCTGACACACAGCTCCAATGCGTGCAAACACACACGCACAAACACACACATACACAATCATCGCTCCCACGACAATAATCCAAAATCCAGTGGAGGTCTCTCCCATTAGAATAGAAATAATGCTAAAATCAACCTTCACAATGCAACATATGGTATGAGTTGTACGTCACTACAAAATCATGTGCAAAATATGCCAAAACGTACACCATTATTTTGAGTACAGTTGGTCTAAACTAGCAAAGTGTTAGAATAACCAGGTATGAGGTACCATGACAATGCAAAATGGACAAACCAGCTTTGATTTGGTGTGAAACTAAATCAGGGATCTATTCTGACCGTGATCTCATTCAGCTGAAGGTCTACCCTGACTCACCTTGTGTTCACGTGTGCAGCAGAACCCATGTGACGATGGGCTGACTTTGTTTGGTTAGTCAGTCTGGTAAATCTACTTACGGCCCCGTCCGACAATTTATCCGAGGAAAAATGCAGCAACTCCAACAACACAACCTGTTAGTTTTCTTGCTTAAAAGACCTTTCAACACTTTTCCCCTTTCCCTTTTATTCCAATGCTGGAATTAGACTTTATCTTCCAAAGAACGTTGTGAAAAAGACAATGCTATCAAGCTAGCCGCAGTGTCGTTGTCTTCTCCGTAGTAGCCGTACTCATTTCACACGTGCTCACTGACCCGTCTAGAGGTCAGAGGCCTTCCCAGCTAGACCCCTTCTACCTTCTGGAAGGTCTAGTGCAAAGTTTCATTGTCCCGCCCACTACAATACCAAAATATGATTGGCTGGTTTACCCGTCACTTATTACATTAACACACAAGCTTAGAACTGCTGTCCCGTTCATGAAGGTGTGCATTAACCCCTGATATATGGACAACTAGATGGAACTCCAAAGTAAACTGCTTTTCAGTTGAAACTATTTGCACACTTTTAAAAAGAGAATGCAATCTAAGTAACCATAGCAACATGACACAAATCTTCCGGTTACAATTTATTGCAACAAAATACTTAACAGATCTGTGTCACCAGTCAGACATTTTTGGCTAAATTCTATCAAACCTTCTGTTGAACCTACAAATATAAATGATGGTGTAATGTTTAGAGATCATTTAATGGTGTTAAACTAAAGTCTAACTTCATATCTTTGTAACCAAACATAAATGATGGTGTAATGTTTAGAGTTAATTTAATGGTGTTTAACTAAAGTCTAACTTCTTATCTTTGTAACCAAACATAAATGATGGTGTAATGTTTAGAGTTCATTTAATGGTGTTAAACTAAAGTCTAACTTCTTATCTTTGTAACCAAATATTGTTTTAACAGCCTCATTTATCTTTGTGTTAACTGGAGTGGTCAAAAGGATGCTAACACCGCTGAATTAGCCGTGTCCTCCTCTCGGCCCTGTAATATTCTTAGATTTCCAACCGGTCCCTGAAGTGTACATGAATGTAATTGGCATGTGATGTGCATCTGCTGCCCAGTCTTTACCGCTGCCAGAGATGTAGACTGTTCCAAAAGTGGTGAATAAATAAAAAGATATAGTTAGCAGCACGTCGTGTGTTGGCTCATCTTAAATTACACAATACAGAACAATACAGGACCTAGTCAGACACCCCGATCTCCTCGCAGACACTGGGAGCTGCTGGTCGTCCACATTAACATCAATGCTGTCAAAACATCCAGGACCATACTTTAGTCCTTCACAATAAAAGGACTTTAACAGCATCAAAATATACCGTAAAGTCTTAAAGTCATTTTTAAAGTAAACCACCACCTGAGCCACTCAGGTTGAGCGTCGCCCAGGCGTTCTCAATGCTTTCTATCATCAGCGTCACTTTCCTATAATAATCTGACATGTAAATGTTCATGTACGAATATGAAACTTCACTTGTAGATTCTTAGAAGTGTGTAAATAAATTCTACTTCCACTTCGGTGGCAATCACCCAGTAAAAGCACCATGAAAAAGCCGGAAATCTTGGCAGACCGGATCCTTTCAGATAAGGGTAATACCAGTGAACGGCGTCCAACTGGTCAGCCTATCTGAACAACAACAAAAAAAAGAAAACTTACTTCTCTGGTAAACATACAGTGCTGCCTTTATCTTTCCTTGTCTTTCCTACCTTTTTGTCTGCAAACATGGCCGTTAATACCTTTTTTGTTATAAAATAAAGTGAAAAAAATAAATAAAAATAAAATTGGAAAAACTAGGCCTAAATGTCCGCTGGCTAAACTAAAAGTCATGGGTGGAAGTGGGCTACGGCTTCAATAAGCTGATAAACATGTTCAGTCTCTGTGTGCCGCAGGAAAAGCTGCTGTTATTGGTATCTTCTACATTTACAGTCATTACTGTGTGTGGGCGTTCATTAACCTGACAGCGTTTAGCCCGGCAGTGAGGCCGAACCGTCACTGGCTGTTTGTTCTTCATGTTGTCTCTCAGCTGATTGAAATGCATCAGTCTGCTCCGGTGGGCCACATTAAAAACCGAAAAGCGCCACTTTGTACCGCAGCGCCTCGCTGACCAGCCGCTCACTACCCATTTTCCTTTCTCTCAGTCCATGGAGTGAATGCTCGGCCTATACTGACTCTGGTTTTTGCCCGTCTCCGCTCACTCAGCTGCTGGGACAAATAACTCCCCCTTCACTGAGGCTCCGAAGCAGCTGCAGGATTGGAAAACTCCATTTCACCAAGTGCCAGCCTACAGTAGCTGCACCCAACAACAGACAACCCTGGCAACCAGCAACACCCAACACTATTGGCTGCTACCATGGAAACAGAACGGGACAGAAAGTCATTGGCAAACCCGTTTTGTTTTTTTTAAAAGATCATTTTTTTGGCAGTTTTCAAGCCTTTTATTAAATAGGACAGACGGGAAACGGGTGAGAAAGAGGGGGGAAGACCTGAAGCAAAGGGCCGCAGACCTTCAGCCTCTTTACATGGGGCCACTGCTCTAACCACTCAGCCACCAGCCGCCCCTCAGGTGTGATTTTGGCCCATTCATCCACACAAACTGTCTTCAAATCTTGAAGGTTCCGGAGGCCTCTCCTGTGAACTCTGATCTTCAGTTCTTTCCATGGATTTTCAATTGGATTTTAATCGGGTGATTGACTGGGCTGTTTTAGCAGCTTTATTTTCTTTCTCCCAAACCAATTGAGCGTTTCCTTGGCTGTGTGTTTGGGATCATTGTCTCCCTCCACTACCATATGCTGAAAACCAGCCCCACACCATGATGTTCCCACCTCCAAACTTCACTGATGGTATAGTGTTTTGGGGGTTGATGTGCAGTGCCATTTCTCCTCCACACATGGCTTAAACATGCTTTTTCTTCAACAATGGTGTCTGGCATATAAACCACGGCTGTTGAGTGCATCAGGTATTGTTTTCTTTGAAACAACTGTACCTACCAATTCCAGGTCTTTTTGAAACTTTCTGTGAGTGGTCCTGGTCTCTTGGACAACTCACTCGGAAAATGGCTCCAACGGTGCTCACTGGAACATTCAGAAGTTTGAACGGCCTCAGACAGGGGCACTCTTCATTAACTAAAGGTTTGTGTAGTTCACATTTTGTTTTTTTCCAAAGTTGAAGACATAACTGCATAAAAAGAACAGGTAAAAACAGAAAAGGTACACTTCTAATGACAGCTCCCATTCCAGCGTACGCATATTGGAGGGAGACGTCACAACAGTAATGGTGGCGCTGCTAAATGGAGAAACACACAAATGGCTCGCCGGATTCGTCTACACAGTAGAACTCCACTGTTGGTACTAGAGCAGGAAGTTTGGCAGAGTGGCACCATGCATAGATAATGGGAAACTATTAGTAAAATGACTCTGTAGCAGGTAGCTTCTGTGCGATAAAGTTTATTTCAGAGATGAAGTGTTCCTGTAAAGCATGCTGTGAACACATGAAGAGCCGGAGGTTGGTGCAGGCAGCTGGACCGCTACTGCCATCCTGTGGAACCTTTGTGAATAACAACATTTTGCTCAGTGGTTGCCTAATGTTTTCAAGCTCATTTTTGTTTGTAGGGTTGGAGAGTTGACCTGTGTCATACTGAATGAATGCCTTCTGTGACCTCGCTCAGTCTTTGGTCACAATATACACAGACGGATTGGACTTCTCTTCACACCGTCAGCACACCAGCTGTCAATATGTACTGAACCTTGGCTCACTTTTTCACAATACAAAAAGCATTCAATGAGCACATCAACAACAGTTTTTTGTTACATTTGGTAACACACATTTCTCAACAGAAATCTACTTTTCTGCAACTGGTTTCTCACTCAAACTCAACCACCACCGAACGTTACATTCATTGTAAAACCTGTTAAATCTGATCTCAGAACCCTTTGATGTCATTACTAAGAAAAAGGACATGGGAATAATGTTTCTTTGCATTTTTTATTTCCTTGGGGCAATGATAAAAACAATCAATGATAAACTTCTTAAACAGACCCTACAAATTAAAAAATGAGGGTCTTCTATAGATTATAGAGAAGAGAAATTAAAAATATATAGCGAGTGTGTACTATATAGCTACCCAATGTAGTCGTTACATATACCATTAATACATGGGCCAGGAAAATGAAATTTTCATCATACAGTTATATTTCGTTGCCATTTCCATACAGAATGAATGTGAATGGATCTAGGACAGGGTCTGTGCTATCCTGTAATAGCTAAATTCCTAACATAACAGAGAGTCAAAATTAAAAAAGAGTTAAAAAAAAACCATTGGAAATCTTGTACAAACAAGCAATCAAAGTTCTAGATAAAAAACCTAGGCACTATCATCACTGTGCAATTTAAAAAAAAACACAGTATTTTGGATTGGGGCAGGTTTCACACATTTGCAGACTTAAAACTGACCTTTAAAGTGCTGCATAAATGGGCTCCAGTTCATCAGCTACAGAAACAGCCTTGTGTCACTCGAGGCTCTGTCAGAGGTGACTGTTCTGTTTCTCTGTGCAAGAGCACTTTCAGTAAGTCACCTGGTCAGTGAGGAGCCCAAATGTGTGGAACTCAGTACCTGAGGAGGTTCAACTGCTCACAACGTACAAGGCCTTCACACAAAACCTGAAAATGTGGCTTATCAACACTTACAGCTGCCAACACTAAAACATGAGCCTGTTGTGCTGTTATGATCAAATGTTCTGTTGTGGAGTTGTATTCTTTCTTAATTGTATAGTAAGTGTTGTATATTATATTGCATATATATTTTGTACTATATTGTACATGTATTGAGTGCTTTTTTCCTTTTTCTTCTCTTTTTCTTTTCTTCTTTTTTATACTGTAATTGTATTGCCTTTTCACATCATGGCTGGGGGACTACAGATGAAAACTAGCCTTCTGGCTGATTCTGGCTTTTTTAACCATGTTTAATCATGTGTTTTATGAAATTGCACCGTCCTCTTTTAAATAAACCTAACAAGATTTTTGTTCTCTCTAAATGCAGTAAAGAAACTTGCTCTGTAATTCCAAATACCCTACATGTCGTCCTAAACTGAGATAAGATGTTTCTGTAATGAGGCCCCTGAGCAGAAATATTATAATATTTCTGAAAGGTCAAGGATCATTTTCATGTCATGTTGTAGACCAGTGGTTCCTAACCCGTATCTGCAGTTTGTATTGTATTTTTTTTGTAAATTTGTAGATAAAAATAGTTTATTTATATATTCTCCTCTCTTTGTTTTGGTAGTAACTTTGGTAGTTTAGTGTGAAGTCTAGTGTATATTCATTGTCTGCCTCAGCTTTTACAGACTTGCTTGCAGTTCATTAATATTTAGCCTTGATGAACCGCTGATTTAGAGAGTGAACATGATTTTAAACAAGCCAGAAAGAAAAAAAAAAGTTCACCAGAGTAACTTCACACATTCCTAGTACTAACTGTACTGTATTGTATTGGAAATGTGTGTGAAAACAACGAGAAATGCATATTATTGTGAAAAGAATATTTGTATTGTCTGTACTGCTGATGCCATCTTGTGGGAGCGCTTGGTATAACATCAATCAAAGACCCCATCATAATATCAAGTCACAAATCACACACTTGAATCCTGGGCTTTGGAATGGGCTCAGCCTCTGTCCTCAGACCTCAAACGCACTTCATTCAATTCAATTCAATTTTATTTATAGTGCCAAATCATAACAAAAGGTATCTCAGGACACTTTACAGAGTAGGTAAAGACCACACTCTATGACTTATTTATGATTTACATAGACCCAACAATTCCCCCGTAGAGTACGGTGGCAACAAAAAACCTTCCCTATAACAGACAGGAACGTCAGACAGACCCAGCTCTGTGGAGGACGGACATCTGTCTGCACCGGTTGGGGAGGAAGAAAAGGAGAGAGAAAGAGGAGAAAGGAAACACAGAAGGACAGAGAGAGACAAAGACAGACACTTCCAGTAACTATAATAATATCTATAGTAATAATCTATAGTAGTTAATACAGCAGAATAGTAGAAACAAGCACATCTAAGGTGATAGAATATAAAAGCAGCATAAAAAAAATATATATATATATATTGTGGTTCTTTGTATTCTTTGTATATATCATTGTGGTTCTTTGTATTTATTCAAGGTATTAAGTGTCTTGTTACTATAACAACCGCACATGGGGGCAGCTCGGGGCAGATGTAACATTTGACTTCTTGTGTTCAAATCAATATTGTGACTCTCAAATTGCTTGTAAAAACATTTGATGACTGTTAACAAGTAGAGCATGAATACAAATGACCTACATAAAAAATATAACCAAATAGCTCAAGAGGTTCTTGAGTTATGATATCAAAACCAAAAAGTGTTAAAATTGCCCTGTCTCCCCTACGCGTCGCTGCTTTGTTCACGTCAGCACACATAGGGTTAATCGGTTTGACAAACTAAGGGTAGTTCATGAGCTCTGTTTCTGGACTGAAGCTCCGTTCGTGGTGGGGGGGAGCCCTAATGCTTTATTTTTCCAGCGTAGTCAAATATGCTTATATCTTAAGTCAAATATTTATTAATAAAAAAAAAAATTTTTTTCAATTATCTTTTTATTTATTTTTTACATATTTTTTTACATTTAAGTGACATAACAGACAATCAAACAAAAAAAAATAAGGGAAGAAAAACAAACAGCCAGAAAAACAATAACAACAACAAAATACAGCAAATCAAATCAGTCCATGGTCACAGTTCACCTTTCATCCTTGTGGATGTTATGTAGGCATGTCAAACCCTATTATGGTATAATAGTGTCAGAGGTCCATAAACGGTTCCCATATCCTCTGGAAGGCATCCCCCTTATTTTTTAGAGCGTATGTGCGTTGTTCCAGTCTTAAAGTTTCATTTAAGATTTGTTTAAACAGATTAAACGATGGGGGTCTTTGTTGATTCCAGTTAAGCAAGATGCACTTCTTTGCTATATAGGACATTATGACAATCCTCTTCTTGCGTGTGGTGTCCAGTGTCTTGTCCAATTCCGTACCAAAGAGGTACCGTGTTGGTGTAAGGTCTAGCTGGGTTTCCACAACCTTAACAGTTAGATCATGTACCGCTTTCCAGAAATGTTTTAATTTCTTGCATTCCCAAAAGACATGCATAGTTGAACCTATACATGTTTTACATCGATGACATCTGGGGGATGAGTTGGAAAACATTTTACTTAAGCGGACCGGAGTAAGGTACATCCTGTGCATGAATTTATAATTTTGTTCGATTATTTTGTTACATGACAGTGAGGAAAAAACATTTTGACATATGGTATCCCATTGATCTTCATCAAATGCACATCCCATATCCTTCTGCCATATATTCCTAAGTGGGGTCAAGGAAGAGCTGTAATGGTTCAACAAAGTACTATAAATTACAGAGATTTTTCCTTTTAATGATGTGGATTTCACCAAAATCTCTTCAAGATTTGTCAGCCCCAAGGATAGGCGTTTTTCCTTTTTTAGAGTATTTATTAGATGGCGAATTTGTAAGTATTTATAAAGGTCCTGTTTTGGGATTTTGTATTCTGACATTAAGTCTGTAAAGGACTTGAGCGTGTCTTCGGCAAACAAATGTTGGAATTGATGTATACCATTGTCTCTCCACTTTGTAAACAAGGAGCCACCAATTGATGGTGGTAGATCTGGGTTTAAGGATAAGGGAGAGAGCCTGGAGATTTTGCCAAAATTCCCACAAAACTTATTTACATCTTGCCAAGCCCGAAGAGTGTTGTAAACTACATATGTTTTTGTTATTTGGTGTAGTGCATTTATATTGTTAATGAATGGTAGCAAGGTTGTAGAAATGGGAGTACAAAGTTCTTCTTCTATGTCTATCCAGTGTGCATTAATACGTCTTTGCACCCAGCTAATCAAGCCCTTTGTCTGGGCGGCCCAATAGTACATCTGCAAGTCTGGTAATACCAGTCCCCCCTTCTCTCTGGACTTTGTTAAAGTTTTAAAAGCTATTCTTGGCAAGGAATTTTTCCAGATAAAAGAGGTCAAAATTTTGTTTATAGATTTAAAGAATGTTTTATCCAAGTAACAGGGCAGTGACTGAAATAAATAACTAAAGCGGGGCAGGACATTCATTTTAATTACATTGATTCGTCCGAGAAATGAGATAGGGAGCATTTTCCAATGTTCTAATTCTTCCTTAACCTTTTTAAGCAATGGAACATAATTTATAAGGTAAAGATTTTTAAGTTTTGAAGTCACATTCACACCAAGATATTTGAAACTGTTCTGAGCCCAGGTGAACGGTGAGATGGCCTTGAGTCTGTCGGAAACTGATGAATTAATTAATAAAGCATTGGATTTTGTCAAATTGACTTTATAGCCTGACATTGTTCCAAATTCAGTAATAAGGTCTAGGACCGCTGGGATTGATTGTTCTGGACTGGTTAAGTAAAGAATTATATCATCAGCGTATAGTGAAATTTTGTTCTTTGTTTTCCCAATATTGATACCAGCAATTTCTTCATCAGCCCGTATAGCTTGCGTTAGTGGTTCAATTGCCAAATTAAATAAAAATGGAGATAAAGGGCACCCCTGGCGACATCCTCTAAACAGATTAAATTTTTCAGTAAGGGTACCGTTCGCTATACATAGTTCTAACCCACCCAATACATTTTTCACCAAGGTTAAATTTCTCCAGAACGGCAAACAAATATGACCACTCGACCCTATCAAACGCTTTTTCTGCGTCAAGCAAAAGTAGTAGGGCTGTTGTGTTGTGTAGGGTCGAGTGGTCAATTATATTTAACAATCTCCGGATATTGTCAGATGCATAGCGTGCTTTCACAAAGCCGGACTGGTCGGAGTTTATAATCTGGGGCAACAAGTCTTCTAGCCTGTGTGCAACTAATTTTGACAATATCTTAAAGTCAACTGAAAGTAATGAAATTGGGCGAAATGATGCGCATTCAGCAGCATCTTTGTCCTTCTTATGTATTAATGATATTATTGCTGTCTTCATAGTGTCAGGAAGAACACCATTTTCAAAATAATCTGTTACCATGGGCATAAAAAGTGGCTGGATTTGTGGCCAAAAAGCCTTATAGAATTCTATAGAATACCCATCTAAACCTGGGGTTTTTCCGGAGGGCATTGACTTAATTGCTTGTAGCACCTCTTCTGGGGTGAACGGAGCACTCAATTGTTCCTTTTTGTCCTCTGAAATAGAGGGTAGGGATACTCTTTCCAAGAATCTCTGAATATCCGTTTCGGAGGGATTTTCTGACGCGTAGAGCTGTGTATAAAAATCAAGAAATGAGGACTTAATTGATTGTGTATCATATTTCAACTGGCCTGCTGCATTACGTGTACACTTTATTGTATTTTCTGTACGTTCTTTTTTGAGTTGATAGGCTAGAAGTCTACTTGGTTTATTACCATATTCATGATATTGCTGTCTAGTAAAGAATAGAAGTTTTTTTATATGCTCTGTTTGGATGAGATTGAGACTAGTTCTGACTGCATTTAGTTTTTTCAAGTTTTCCTCGGTAGGAGATTGTTTATGGCATTGTTCCAAATTTATTAACTCTTTCTTAAGTTGTTCTATTTGTTTAATGATAGATTTTTTCTTTGCAGATGTGTAAGAGATCAGCTGGCCCCTAATTACTGCTTTAGCTGCATCCCACATCACTGCCGGGGTAACTGGGGAGGACGCATTATCCTGTCTGTACTGTTCTAGCCATTTTCTAATATTATTACAAGCTTCAAAGTCTGTAAGGAGTGAGGCATTGAACCTCCATTGTTTAGCTTGATATGTCTGCTGGGGAAGGGATAACCGCAGGTAAACTGGTGAGTGATCCGATATAAGAATGGGGCCTATATCACATGAGACTACAGATGAGAGATGATCCTGAGGTAAAAAAAATAAATCTATTCGAGAGTATGATTTGTGTCTAGCCGAGTAGAAAGTATAGTCTTTTATTGTAGGATTAAGTTCCCTCCAGATATCGACCAGGCCTACATCAACCGAGGCTAACCTCAGAGTTTTAGAAGCATTGGGATTAGACAGTATAGTTGAGAATTTGTCTAAGTTACTATCCATACAACAATTGAAATCTCCGGCAACTATTCCTAAGTCTGTATTATAATGATTAAATAAGGTGATCATATCCATCATGAATTTAGGATTGTCCTCATTTGGTGCGTATACATTCAGCAATGTTAGTTCTTGTCCATATAGCATCCCCCGAATTAGTATGTGTCTGCCCTCATTGTCACTATATTGTTCCTTGAATATGAAAGGTATTTTTTTATGAATGAGTATTGCTGTTCCCCTTTTATTGCTGGTAAAGCTAGAGAAATAAACCTGCCCTACCCAGTCTCTCTTGAGTTTTTTATGCTCCTCATTGGACAGATGAGTTTCCTGAAGGAAAGCTATGTCTACTTTTTCCTTTTTTAAGAATGTAAGAACTCTCTTCCGCTTAATTGGGTGGCCAAGGCCTCTGACATTGAAAGTTATAACATTAAGTGTACTAGACATACCGGGTTTTGCATGTTATATTGGTTTTGTGTGACCATGGTACAGTAAAAGTAAAAAGAAGAACAAAAAAGACTAACAAACTAATAGAAAAGAATGTAACATAGGTAGAGCATGAGGGGCCCCCTCTACCAACCCCCTCCCCTCCTCCCCAAAACCCCAGCCTAGTCCCCAAACGACAAGGCAACCCCACTGGAACAGGTAACACCGTCAAGTTGACCGGCAAGTAACAATTATCCGTCAACAACGCACATCTTGTTTAGAAAAAGTGCATCTCTGTGCAGGAGAGCAGGCCAGAAAATAGTTTAGACTTATTATTCTTGTGTGGTACTTAATTCAGCTTAACAGCAAATATGCAGGTATAAATTAAATAAAAATATTTAAGTAAATAATAAATATAGCATGGTTTTTATATACATATTATGAAGGAAAAAAAAAAAAAAAAAAGGCAGTGTGTGCTTCAGATTGAAGCCTATACACATGCTGCTCCCATGTTAATGCCGTTCCTCTCATGTTTTTTTTTTTTTTTCTCACATATCCAAAATAAAGTGACAATCATAGACTGCAAGTGTTCGTGGAAGAGTAAATAAATAATATAAAATGACATGAAAATAAAACAGAAATTTCTGTTTGTTATAACCAATATGTCTCTGCTGTTAATTGTTCATATTTCCCACTGTTGTAGAGCAAATTGGTGAACACCGCCGAGCCCGGTGCTGAGCCTATTTCTCTGCACAAAAGTCACTGCACTCACCCCTCTCCATGTATATGAAGCGATTCAAACCTGGTCATATAGGTTATTTGGCGGAGATTCTGCGGTAGAATTCCTCGGCCTCTTGTGGGGAGGAAAACATCTGGATCCTCCCGTTGTGTAGCACTCTCAGCCTGCACGGTTGGAGGTGAAATCCTCGGAAGGTCCCCATGTCAACAAACAGTTTTTTTACAGCGTTGAACTCCCGTCTTCGTCTGATCGTCTCTGCTGAAAAATCCTGGACGAATGCGAGTTTGGATCCATCGTGAGTGATGTCCCGCTGTCTTGTGGCGCGTAGGACGTATTCTTTATCTTGGTAGTTGAGAAAGCGAAGTAAGACGGCTCGGTTCTGGTTGGGAACTGCTGGAGCCAGGGTACGGTGGGCCCTTTCCAGCGTAAATGCTCTGTCGGTTTCAGTGTCGAGCCACTGGGGTAGCATATCATTTATAAAGTCCAATAGAGGACGCGTACCTTCAGCTCCCTCCTTAAGACCAAACAGCCGGATATTCTTCCTCCTCCCGCGGTTTTCCAAGTCCTCGGTCTTTTCTTCCAGGTATGTGAGCCGCTTTGTTGCTCTAGCCAGAGCCGTCTCGGTCTTGTCCAGCGCGCCCTCTGTAGCAGCTATGCGGACTTCGGCCTCCTCGATTCGTTGTTCATTAGCTGTTACATCTCGTTTAATGTCACCTAAATTATTCTCCATCACTGACATAGAGTGCTTCAGCTCCCCCAGTTGGTTGTTAATTCCGTCCAGCTTCGAACTGAACTCGAAGCGGAGTGATCTGAGCTCAAGTAGCACGTCGGCGACTTTAGCCATGTTGCTGGTACCACTAGCAGTGTTGCTAGCTACCACCGGAGTTGGAGTCGGAGTCGCCGTCTTCGCGCTGCTTCGTGTGTTCGTTTGGCGAGCGTTCGAGAATATGGCGCACTCCTTTGCTGCTTGGGGTTTAGACATCATTTGTTTTATGTAGTTGACCAGGTTTATAGAGGTTCGGGGCAGTTTTGTGTGCGAAGTTGCAGGGAGCCGTCACGCTATGCTGCCATCTTGTTCGGGCTCTCTAGCGCCCCCCCCCCCCTTATTAATAAAATTTGAGAATATGAATGATTGTTTAAAAAAAGTTTATGTGTAATGACATTTTTAAAAATAGTATTCTCTTCCTAAGGTTCAGTGGTTGAAGAAGTACTCGGCCCCTTTCCTTGAGTAGAAGTATTAATACCACACTGTAGTAATACTATGTTACAAGTAAAAGTCCTGCAATCATCAATGATCCACTGAGCATGCGGGTCACTTCAGGAGCGTGAGCTGTTCACACAGAAATCCGTAAACAGGCCACATTTAAAGACGTAATGTGAACAGCCGGGCAGCACGCTGGTTAGCACTGTCCCCTCACAGCAAGAGGGTTGCTGGTTTGAATCCCAGCTGGGGCCCTTCTGTGTGGAGTTTGCATGTTCTCTCCGTGTCTGCGTGGGTTCTCCCGGGTTCACACCTATGGTCCTCCCACAGACCAGAGGTGTGAATGGTTCTCTGTCTCTGTTTGTCTCTATGTGTCCTGTGATAGACTGGCGTCCTGTCCAGGGTGGACCCCGCCTCACGCCTAATATCAGCTGGGATCGGCTCCAGCCCCCCATGACCCCATTGTTGTGAGCAGCCAAACAAAAAACAACCGGATTTAGCAATAAATTGTAATTGTACATTAAGACCTGCAGTGTGAACGTAGCTCATACGTCTCCCACTCGACAAACAATGACAAAGACACAGAAGTAGAGAACAAAATGATGTGGGTATATATAACAAAACTGTTCCTGACTACCTCTAACTATGAGGGAAAGAAAAGAACACAAGGCCTGACTAACTTATCGAACAAAATGGCTGCTGAAAAACCCTACACAAGTGGCACCAACCCATAACCTAGTGACTCTAACACAACAGAACTACGTGAGTGAAATAATGGATAGGCTACCCCGGTCTACCAAAACAAAAAAGCAGACCCTACTTGCTGAAAGAGTGGGACGCAACAGTAGCCTTTGAGGTAGTCAGGCCTTGTTTTGTTTTTTTTGTTTTATTTCTTTGGCACATCCACCCAGAGGTTCATTTGTTGTGAATAAACCAACATCATTTTGTTCTCTAGTTCTGTGTCTTTCTAGTCATTGTTTGTCGAGTTGCCGTTTCCCAACAGGAGACGTAACAATGCAGAAAATGGCCGTGGGGTCCAATTTTGCAATTTCGTTACACTGTAATGATGTTTTTTGTCAAAGCCAGGAAATACCAGTCAAACTGGGGTATTGGTTCTGGTTCTGATAAGATACCTCTCTTTTTAAAATGTTCATAAATACAGTTTTTTGTGCACTCCTAACAGGTGTTGGTTTATTAATTTTAGTAATGGCTTAAATCTGTTTTTGCAAATGATTTAGGTCAGTATTTCCTGCCACCTGTGGCATGAACACGACTCAGTGTGTTCCTGCTGCTCTGCCTGCAGAGGGCAGTGCTGCTCAAGCGTCAGGGCTGAGCCGACGGTCGATACAGTAAAGCCTGCTAATAAAACTCACAGAGGTATGGGTGCTCCTCCACACTTTAATGTAGATACATCATCATAATAAGACTTCCATCTACAGCAGATGTAATAGTAGTAACTAGTGCTAAGCAGTGGTTTAAGGTAGTTACAGTGGGCCCTAGTGCATGTCCGTTACTAATAATGGACCCAGGACCAGGTGGAGAGATTATATCTCCACACTGGCCTGGGAACGCCTCGGGATCCCCCAGTTAGAGCTGGTTAATGTGGTCTGGGAAAGGGAAATTTGGGGTCCCCTGCTGGAGCTGCTGACCCAATTCCGGATAAGAGGCTGAAGATGTGATGAGATGAGACACAGCAACAACGTGTTGGAGTTTACAGTGGAATGAGTTACTCGGGTGCTTGTATTGCAGTGGATTGTTCAGAGGCAAAGCTGCAGGACCATGGAAAACACTGATGGCTGAAGAGCAGAGGAGCTGTCCCACTGTGTGGTGCTGAAATCACTGCTGACCTTAACATCAGGCCTCATGAGTGCACTCTGATTTGAAATAAAGACAAGAGATGATAGCATGGAGCCTAAAGCACACCAGGAGACTGGTATGTTTAACAGAAAGAGCCCCATGTTCCAACCTAACGACAATTCTCCCCAAAAATGAAAACCCTGAAGGAAATGCCTTTGCCTTTTTAAGGACATATATAGAAAAAATGGCATTGTCTTTCATTTAACATGAGTTCGTCTTTAAACACAGGTGAATCTCTGAGTTGACGGAATACCTGCACAAATTGTTGGAAGGCCTGCTCTCTCTATGGGTCCCAGTACTAGTAATACTTTTTGGATTTGATGTCACTACTCACAAACCCCTGAACTATTTGGATACAGTTTTTACGTAGGTTACTTGTATCTCTGCTCTACTTGTTCACAATCATCTTTTGTTTTTATTTTACAGGTAATGTTAGGTCACAGTATTGATTGAAACACAATGGGTGGAATGTTACATCTGCTCCCATGTGCAGGGGCGATTGTAACAAAACATTTAATACCTTTATAGAAAAACCAAGATACACAATAAGCCCCAGGAATATAATAGTTAAAACAGTGTCATCAGTGGCGGATTAAGGTGGTCAGGGGCCCCTAGATTACGGTCTGTTTGGGCCCCCCACATTCTTAATCATGCTTTATCAGAAAAAAAAACCAGAACAAGAAGAGTCCGCAACCTTAAAAAAATCCTGTCAATTTAGGAATTTTCATCTTCAGTAGATCTTGGTCCCGTTTTGTGCTTTGCTTTTTCCTGCTCCACTCTCACATTTCCTTTCTGACATTTTGCTGCTGTGCTGTCCGGTAACAGTGAGTGTCGATCATTTGACAACAAAACTGACCTCATGAGACCGGACACATGATGGCAGCTGATTGGGTAAATGTGTCCCGTATTTATACCCAATTGGTGACTTTATTTATTTTTTTAATGTTTCTAAGGGCCCGGAGGAAAGTTTTTTATCCCCATTGTAGTAAATTAAGAAAAATGAAAATAGTCTGGCCAATGTGGGTCCCCTGCACACGTGGGGCCCCTAGGCTGCAGTCTAGGCCAGCCTGGGCATTAATCACATCCATTGAACAGTTAATTTCAGTTTAGTTATAATAGTAAACCTAATCATATAATGATACACTTATTAACATTGTTATAAGATGAGACATGGGTTTGTCCATTGTCTGCTGGGAGGGATCACCACAGGACAGGAGCAGAGTTTCATAGTGTCTCCCCTCTGATTGGTGCAATTTGAGAGGTTAAAGTTGCCCCTGGTCTCCCCTATTCTAATGAATGAATGAATGAATTGATGAGTGCTTTATGTATTTATCAAGGGTTAGTCTGAGTAATGAAGTAAAAATAGCAGGTGACCAGGTGAGGATTATGAAATGTGAATGCTGCTTGGTTCATGACGGGTTTCTGGACTTTTGGTCGCATTCAACTGTAAAATATTATAATTATATTGTAATCAGAATCAGTCTAGTTCCACAAAAGTGTTCCGATCTAGGCTGGGAGCTCCAGGTCCTTTTTTTAAAACACAAACACTGGCGTGATGTCTCTGCAGCGAGAGCGCGAGCGTGTCAGAGTCGGTCTCGAGTGGAAGGGAGGGAGGGAGGGAGGAGAGGAGGAGCGCTGTAACTACTTCCACTGCTGCTTCTTCATTCCTCTTGTCCTTTGTCCACCGACAGGCAGCACCGCGCGCCATGGCGCCCCACCGTTACACCCCAAACACCTCTGCCGCCGTTCGCAGCGAGACCGCCGCTGGAGCTTCACCGCCCGGTCCTTACTACGGTGAGTAGACCTACCGGAGACGACCGGGGACTGTTGGAAACAATGGACTCACTCAGTTAGGATATCATTATTTATGTCTGCGTTATGACCACATTCAAATAGAGCAGTATAATGAGTTAGTAGTTTAATGAAGCCAACATGGACATTATTGTCTAAAACTTCAGACACTTGGTGCGTTCTTTTCTTTTACCAATCACTTTGACCCTTTAGGTCCATATGATGAGTGTGTGCTGACTGCAGCCCTGCTGTGAACACACGGGTTCTGTTTCTGTAGTAATGTTAAATGATTAACATGTTGTTACTTTGTGTGTGTGTGTGTGTGTGTGTGTGTGCATGTGTCTGTGTGCGTGCGTGCGTGCGTATGTATGTATGTATGTATGTATGTGTGTGTGCGCGTGCGTGCGCGCGCGCGCGCGTGTGTGTGCGTGCGTGCGTATGTATGTGTGTGTGTGTGTGTGTGTGTGTGTGTGTGTGTGTGTGTGTGTGTGTGTGTTTCTGTAGTCGTCTCCCTCATTGGATGCACTTCTTCTCTACTGTTTGTTTCAGAGTTACATTTCTATGGCATGTAAAAATAAAATTACAATACAAATAATATTACAAATAAAATTGCTTCTGTCAAACAAAACAATGCACTTTTATTACAAAGCTAAATAAACAAGTGGACACTTGTTTATTTAGCCTCGTGGCCTAGTTGTTGAAACACAGAGCTAAAGTGCCCTCATGGGGACCAAAACGTGTGCTAAAGTGTCCTCGTGGGGGCCAAAACGCGTGCAAAAGTGCCCTCATGGGGGCCAAAACGTGTGCTAAAGGGCCCTAATGGGGGCAAAAACGTGTGCTAAAGGGTCCTCATGGGGGCATAAACGTGTGCTAAACTGCCCTCATGGGGCCCAAAACGTGTGCTAAAATGCCCTCATGGGGGCCAAAATGCATGCTAAAGTGTCCTCATGGGGGCAAAAACAGGTGCTAAAGTGCCCTCTAGGAGCCGAAACGTGTGCTAAAGTGCCCTCTAGGAGCCAAAACGTGTGCTAAAGTGCCCTCTTGCAGTATAAACGTGTGCTAAAGTGCCCTCTTCAGTGGTGAGGAAGTGCTATATGTGCCTTTTTTTTTTTTGCCCCTGCCCTTCGAAACGTCTGTGCACGCCACTGAAGCTGACCTTACAGCGAGCTAAAACTTAATGCTAACCACAACATTCAATGAGCAGACGTATCCCTTAATACCAACAATAATGTAGTTTTACACTCAATATACACCTTCTTTCTTTAGAAAATGTAAAAAAGGATGTTTATTTTGACCTCAGTTGACACAATAATGTCTTACAATGCAGGCACAGAGTGCTGCACCAATGATGTATTTTTTTTGGCCTTTTTAATGCTTTTATATGAGGAAAGCTTGAAGAATGACAGGAAACAGGAGTGAGAGAGAGGGGCGACATGCAGCAAAGCGCATGTCGCAGGTGGGAATCAAACCCGGGCCGCTGCATCAAAGACCTCCAGTAGGCGCCCGGGGATGATGTATTTTGTATCGGCTCAGGAGTTAGCATCGCCCTGGTTCCCTCAAGAAAAAGTCAATGGGTTCAATGGGTTTCATGTGTTTAGCGTGACAACGTTCAATGTCCTCAACAACCTCTGCAGTCTCATTTAGCCACCTATTTTATGACGTAAAACAAACCGTTGAAGTCTCGTAAGCCTGTGTTAACTGCAGACCTTAATTCAGGCATCTCACGAAGATCCCATTCAAAAAACCTACTGACTTTGAGACAAGGGAACCGGAAGTGCAAAAACGCTCACCAATTTGTTGGTTTTAGGATTTCTGCAGCACTCTATGAAGCCTGCCATCCGGCACGTCTCTCATGCACCAGACAGCAGGCTTTCCCCCCTTCCTGTCGCTGCATCCAGGGCTTAGCACCACCCAGACTGTTGTGATCCTCATTGGAATGACTTGTATGGATGCTGAAAACACGCTGGACATTTAATAGATGAGTATCATGGAATGCAGGTTGTTTGCCAAACTCAATTTGAGTTTGGCAAACAACCTGCATCCCCTGTTCTCTGCTATGTTTTAAACTGATTTTCAATGTTTGTGAAGACTGATTTAGTCCTGACTGACATCACGGTTCATCCAAGTGGAGGCTCTGTGAAGTGGTCTTCAGACAGGAGCGGTGCAGTCTGCTCTGAACGTGTAGGGGACTGTAGTTGACTAACAAGACGTTTAAAAATAGCCAATGACAACCATGACAACAAAAGTGCTTTGTACTGAGCACACTGTGGCTATTTTGGTTAGCAGCAGGATAAAGATTAGCTGAGTATTACTGGTCACTAATGCCATCAGCTGACCTAATTCTAGCTTATGTACATTACCTGCCTATTATACACTAGTGATAGAGAATAGAATAGATTTTCCCATATTACGCCTGCGTGTGTGTGTGTGTGTGTGTGTATGTGTGTGTGTGTGTGTGTGTGTGCGCGCGCTTGTGTGTGTGTATGTGTACGTGTGTGTGTGTGTGTGTGTGTGTGTGTGTATGAGCATTCAGATGAATTAAAATGATGTTAAAGTGTTTGATGCATTATCTTCCTTACACTATTGTTGGAGTTCTAAACACCTAAAGCTAATGTAGAGTTATCTCTGAGCAATTTTAAATCACTGCAGCTCACACAGCACTAGTGTACTGATCACTGGTATTGTACCGCAAGATTAAGAAAATATACTATACCACTCACAGCAGGAAAAAATGTGCACAGTGGAGAGATGACTCCAGAAAGATCTTAGAAAACCATAAAGTATATCATGTACATTAAGATTTAAAGAGGTTGTAATGACAGAGGTGTAAAAAACATCTACCCCACTCAGCCCCACCTGTCCATATTCATGACCTGCCTCTGGACACGTCTCAGATTCAAGCCTCGGTTATAGTTCCAATCTGCCTTTTGATTGTTATCTGTGTTCAGGCCCATAAAAGCTGTGTCGTCAGCAAACGTGATGATAGTGTTGGAGTCCAAAGTGGCTACACAGTTTGTGTGTGTTAGTGTGTGTGTGTGTGTGTGTGTGTGTGTGTGTGTGTGTGTGTGTGTGTGTGTGTGTGCGTGTGTGTGTGTGTGTGTGTGTACAGGGATTTGTGCAAGGGGCTCTAAACACAACCCTGGGGTTCTCCAGTATATATTTATGTGCGTACAACTGTATATTTCTGTATATTAACACTGGGGATCAAAATTAGAGACAAATTATTAACAAATTATAAATGCTTGATTTATTCTAAAAAATATCAGCTGTGTCTATACCACTGCTGTACTAGCATGTTTTTTTTAAATAACCAAGGCACTTCAACAAAAACCTTTATTTAGTGAAAAACACAGTGATCAAAATGAGAGAACAGTGTTCATTGTGTCAGAAGAGAAGATTTCAACAATGTTTTCTTCTCTAGGATTCAAAAATGAACAGGAAGTGTAGAGGCCACAGCTTTGAATGACTTCAGCACATCTGTGCCCACAGGACATCACTAGTTTCTCACACTGCTCTGGTTTGATCTGGGTCCATTCTGACTCAGTCTCTTCCACAGTTCACTAACTGGAGTGGGTTTCTTACACATTTCTTTGTTACCAAGGATTTTCCAGAGGTTCTCTATGGGGTTTAGATCTGGACTCTCGGCTGGATATTTCATTGTTTCAATATCCTTAGCTTCAAGGAACTTCTTCACCTGGTTTACAGTGTGACGGGGCATTGACTTCATGAAAATTGCAGTTGATTAGGAGACAGTTACAGTAAAGGTGTCACATTTTGCTGAAGGAGGTTCACAGAAACATTTGCATTCACCCTGCCAGTAGCCAGTGATGGCTGACCAATAGAGGGCGGTAGAGTGTCGCCCTCCCTAAGACACAAATAAAAAAATTCTAATATAAAATCATTCATATATTTTCAATATTTGTGTTTTTATATAATGAAATACATCCATTATAATGTATATGATAGAAAACCAACTGCGGAGCAATAGAATTTCCCTTGTTTGCATGTCTCAGCAGCTCTGGGGCGCTGGAGAAATTGCCCCGAGGAGGCGGGTCTATGTAGCTGTTATAGCAATCACTAATTTAAGGTATGAATGTTTGACATACAATTTAGCCAATCAGCATCCTCAAATCAATTCCAGAAGGGCCATTTTAAATGACAATGTCATTCATAGCAGTACTCCTCCAAGACACGACCCTCACTAATTTGGTGAAGTCACTCCTTGAACATCCTTTTGAGAGGAGAACTTTGTCAGACAAACTACGTGTGAAAGAGCTGAGCCCAGATCAACCTGACCTTGATATCAGACAGCAAGCTAAGGAAAAAGGGAAGCCGTACATGCAAGCCGTCTCTCGTAGCTGGTACACCAGAAGGGCCTGGCTAACTGGATGCGGCCATGCTGAGCTGATGTTTTGCTTTCCATGCTTGCTTTTTAAAACGATGGGGACAGATCCAGCATGGACATTTACAGGAGTGAATGATATTAGGCACCTGTCTGAGAAAGTAAGGAAACATGACAACACCAGGGCACATATGGATAATTCTTTCAAATTAGCCATATTTGGAAATGTTAACATTGATACGCAGCTGGACGAAGGACAAAGAATTGCGGTGAAAAAAACATAATGAGGAGGTGGGTAAAAACGGGCACATTTTATCAAATTGATTGTGTGAAGTTTTGTGGGGCTTTTGAGTTGGCCTTGCATGGGCACGACAAGACTGAGTCATCGGACAACAGTGGCATTTTCAGGGGATTGGTGGATTTTGTTGCCTCCCTATGTCCTAGTGGAGCACCTGAAGACAGCTACTCTTTTGAAAGGCACGTCAAAGACCATAGAAAAGGAGCTGTGGGATTGCATGTTGTCACTGGTAAAAGATTACATTCTGGAGGAAGTAAAGAACGCTGATTTTATTGCCATTCAAGCCGACGAGACGACCGGCATTTCCATGGACGCCAAAAATAACATTCAAGAGCGGTTCTTCGAGTTCATCACCATCCAGTACGCAACTGCAGACACCATCGCTACAGCGCTTCAGGAGAGGCTTAGCACCTGGCAAAAGGCCAAACTTATTGCTCAGGCTTATGATGGAGCTAGAATAATGCGGGGAGCCACCATTGGAGTGCAGAGTCAGATAATGGATGTCTACGAAAAATGCTCATTACGTCCACTGTTTTGCGCACCACCTGAACATCATCATGCAGCAGGTCACGACACATATCTCCAGGATCGGCACTTTTTTAACTGACCTAGCAGGTTTTTCTGCATTTTTCTCCAGGTCACCGAAGCGAACCAACGTGCTGGACCAAGTGGTTGCTCATAGACTCCCCAGAGCTGCTACAACACGGTGGAACTTCCACAGTCGCGCTGTGAATAGTGTGAAAGGATGACCTCCTAAAGTGTTTCCAGACCATCAGAGACTCTGGGAACTTTGATCCTGCAACTGTCAGAGAGGCTGGGGGCTTTTAAGGATGCTTGAAGAGGAGGCTTTCTGTTTTTATCCTGGCATTGTTTCAAAAGATCATGCCAGATGTGGACATGCTATTCAATCAGCTGCAGAAGAGGAACATCGACTCTGTCTTCATTAAAGCACTTGTCCAGAGGTTCACAGATAGCATACAAACAGTCAGGTAAATAACTGTACTACTGTGTTAATATTGGTCGATAAAGCTGTTGTTTTTATAAAGATGAGTTCCTAACTTTCAACAGTGTAAAATACTAAATAAGCCTTGTCATCAAAGTGAGTGATTATCATAAAGCACATCAAATGTATTTGTTTTAGTATTTTACAAGGAAAGAGAAGAGAAATTTTTGGATAACAATGCAGGTGAAGTAGTTAATAAACAATGCTTGTAATAACAGACTTGTTCCAACAGGCCAAGTACCTGTGTATATGAGTCAGTTGATGTGTGAGTGGCAGAGGGGGGTTATTGGAAGTGAGGCAGTCTGATGGCAAGTTAGCAACTAAAACTTTATTTTTGGAGCAGCTCCTCCATTTCCTCCCTGTGTGGGGACAGTGCATCCGACCAGCAGCACCAGCACCATGGAGAAGCACGGGGATGCTTCTCTGTGTTTCTCAGGATCACTTTTATCAAATGGCTTTACTGTAAACTTAAGCCAATAATGCATCTTTCACAGGTATGTGATACCACCCTGACCAATGCCAGAGAGTGGTTATCCTTCCCCCAGCACCGCATCAGCGCAACACTGTTGCATGGATAGATGTTCACACAACATTGTGTGAAGTTCCCTGATACAGTGCTTGAAACCACAGTGCTGAACAAGGCCAAACTCAAAACAGAAATGTCCTATGAGAACAAGAGTTCAAGGCTTGCTATGGTGCAGTGCCTCTGTTCCAGTTCTTTATGGAGAACAACCATCAGAGCACATTCACAGAGACTGTCAGTCTTCTCAAGATCCTCATCACCACGCTCATGACAACGGCTGAATCCCAAAGGGGCTTCTCTATCGCCTGAATGCTCTGGATATGCTCTCCATGGAGAAGAAACTTGTCAGAGCATTCCTGACTTTAATAAGAAGGTCATTGAGAGGTTTGCCACTCAGAAGGATAGAAGGGGGCACACACACACACACACACACACACACAGACACACACACACAAACACACACCACAGCCCCGACCCCATGTTTCTATGTATATAGATGCCCTTAGCAAAAGACATTTTCCAGCAATATATGTCACTCTTGGAATTTTTAATATATCGTCTTTAATAGTATGTTAGCTAATATAACTGTATATGTAAGAATTGATTTCAACCACTTGATATACATTTCTATATTATACTGTATATCCTTTATAGAAGACCTCAAATCAACATTTTTTGATCTCTATATTTTGATGTTATTGAATATGTCCACGTTCCACTCTGTTCTGACAGTATGCCTCTTACGGTGCCATTTCATGCAGTCAACAGCGCAGGTGGTCACTTCTAAGCCTTTCTAACATTTTATGCTTAGTTAGAAATTGATACATCGAATGTTTAAAAGTGCTGTTTATCATGTAAAGCTTGTGATTGTGCAGTGTTTGTTTTTGTCAAAGATTGCCTCAATTCTGTTTATATTGGCATTAAATAATTACTTTACAGAGCCCTGTTATCTTGAAGTTTGTATTAAAATTGTATCAGGATAGGGTGGTTTCTAAAATTGACTGAATATCGCACAGCCCCACCCACAATATCTTTCACCAGCCGCCACTGCATGTAGCTTTACCAGAGGCCCAACTCCTGCTGCAGAAAACATCCCCCAAACCATGACACGTCCTCCTCCAAATGTAACTGACTTCTTTACACACTTTGGGTTCAGTTTTTCCCCAGTCCTACACCCAACATAATGTTTCCATCAGACCCAAATAAACTGAACGTCCTCTCATCACTGAAGTCACTCTGGACCAGTTCTCCTCTGTCCACACAACATGCTCCTCAGCCAAGACAAGTCTAGCCTTTTTATTCTTTCTGCTGATGAGAGGTTTGGTCACTGCAGAACTGATTCCCCATTGAGAGTCTTCTCATAATCCTGTCCTCTCGTGCACTTGTTTTATGTGGACGACCGGCCTTTTTGAGGGACTTAAATGAATCTGTGTCCTTGTAAAGTTTCAATCTTCTTGAAATCACAGACTGTGAACGCCCAAACTCTCTCTGATGGCTGAGAGGGTCATCACTTTGGCCTTCATCTGGACAACCTGCTGTCTCAGGGTTTCAGTCACCTTAGAGCAGCTGCCATCTTACAAAGTAACCAGGAGAGCTGCAGATAAACAGGGTGTGTCCAACAATTAAGTAAATAGTCACCAAGTGCCAGATTAACACCTATGGCTGGAAGGAATCTGAAAGTATTTACAAATTCTTCTCACTGCATTTTTCACAAAATAAAGGCTTTTGTTGAAGTGCCTTGGTTATTTAAAAAAAAAACATGCTAGTATAGCAGTTGTATAGACACAGAGGATATTCTGTCAAATTATGAAGAGTAAAAAGTAACAGTATTTCAAAATAAATCAAGAATTAACAACTTTTTCTCTAATTTTGATTTCTAGTGTATGTACGTATTATGGGATAGGCAAAAGTAATGTTTTCCAAGATTGAGTAATGACATGTATCGATTACTCACACCCATCCCTAGTATGTACTTGCATACATATTTATGGACTTGATATTTTATTTGATTTTATTTAGCACATGTTGAAGATTACAGTTGAAAGCCATTTAGTAAAAAAAAGCAAACCCAGAAAACCCTCAAGAGGCTTGGCTGAAGGGTTCCCTACAAGTATTCAACAATATTTATAAAGACTGAAGAATATACATATACAGTATGTATATACATATACACATATACATACACACAAACATAAAAAAAAAATCCTTAGAACATAATGAATGAAAAAAAGAATAATAATAAAAAAAGTAAAAAAAAATAATAATAATACGTAAAGAAAATAGAAATGAAATGACAAAATGTACATCTCTCATCTCATCTCATCTTCATCCGCTTATCCAGGATCAGGTCGCGGGGGCAGCAGCTCTAGCAGGGGACCCCAAACTTCCCTTTCCCGGGCCACATTAACCAACTCTAACTGGGGGATCCTGAGGCGTTCCCAGGCCAGTGTGGAGATATAATCTCTCCAACTAGTCCTGGGTCTTCCCCGAGGCCTCCTTCCAGCTGGACGTGCCTGGAACACCTCCCTAGGGAGGCGCCCAGGGAGCATCCTTACTAGATGCCCGAACCACCTCAACTGGCTCCTTTCAACGCAAAGGATGAGCGGCTCTACTCCGAGTTCCTCACGGATGGCTGAACTTCTCACCCTATCTCTAAGGGAGACTCCAGCCACCCTCCTGAGGAAACCCATTTCGGCCGCTTGTACCCGCGACCTCATTCTTTCGGTCATGACCCAGCTTTCATGACCATAGGTGAGGGTAGGAACGAAGACTGACCGGTAGATCGAGAGCTTTGCCTTCCTCAGCTCTCTTTTTTCCTCACAACGGTGCTGTAGAGCGACTGCAACACCGCCCCCGCTGCTCTGATTCTCCGGCCAAACTCACGCTCCATCGTCCCCTCACTTGTGAACATGATCCTGTGGTACTTGAACTCCTCAAGGACTTATTCCCTAACTATTTTAGCCTGAAACAGTACAGTATGACATCAAACATCTGAATGTCCGTCATAAACCAATTACATATTAAAGGAAAAGCATAGCTTGTCTTGTTGGAGGCTTGAAGTTAAGAAGGATGCAGAATAAGACTATCTTAATAAGAGCTTGCTTTGTCATGATGCCATGTCTCAGTGAAAGCAGCACAGAGCCACAGTCACAGCACAGAGATGACTAAGGTCAGAAGTGATCCATCTGTGAAGCAGGAGCTGCTGATCTATTGAAAGACTTTAACCGTTATCACAACTGAATATTATTTAACATCAGGATCAATATTTTTTCAGTTTCTGTATTAATTTCACTCTTAATACAGTATTACTAAAAAACTTTGTTTGATATTGCTGTGGTGGGAAAGTGGCAGGCGAGTGGTGTGTGCAGGTCTGAAAGACTGTTACAGGCCCGTCTGCTCCCTGTGTGTGCTGAACTTCCTTGATCTCATGATGATAATGGATATTCATCAGATACATGACACTTCCAAATTGCACCAAGCTATTCACCAAATGACTTTCAGCAACAGTAAAATTGAAATGATGTGTTGTCTTTGATGGATTTCAGCCTGAGGAAGGCTGCTTTGACTGGAAACACATCTGATGTGTAGAAATTACAGAATAGGTGCATTTCCATTTCCAATACCCAGTAAGGCGAGTCTCCCTCACCGGAACGCCCCTAATTTAAGTGTGATGTTCGCCTAAAGGCCGTTTGACCAGGCTTTTGTTGCAGGTATCTTTTTTCTCCCATGAAAAAAGCCTGGTCGCTTATTGGATATAACTCTAAGCTGGATGTGATGTAGATAGTACTCAACGCCAAAACAACACGCAACATTTTAAAAAGCTGGCGAAGTAGAGAGTAGACACTTTTTTACTGTGGTGGAATGTTATTTAGGCAATTTTTTTTTAAAGATTATTTTTTGGGCAGTTTTTCAAGCCTCCATTAGATAGGACAGACAGGAAATGGGGCGAGAGAGAGTGAGGGGACGACATGCAGCAAAGAACAGCAGGTCGGAGTCGAACTTGCGGCCGCTGCCTCGAGGTCCTTCAGCCTCTTTACATGGGGCGACTGCTCTAACCACTCAGCCCCCTATTTTAGAAATTTTAAGGTGGAGTGTTGTCTTCTATGTAACATGTGCATGAGTTGAAGTTGTGAATATTTGGGCCACGTTAAATGTCAGAATTATAATAAACTATTTGACTTCCATTTTAATAATGGCTGGATCTTGAATTGCTCATAAAACTGTCTGAATGTCACACAGATTAACAAACCTCAACTATTCTGTTTTTCTCACTTGGAGTCCAGAATGATACATCACCTCCTGTGTCTGGTAAATCCCTCTAAGAAACGCAACTAATGTAATTTACCAGAAGATAGTGAAAGATACTGTTGCAAAGACAGGTGATTCATAAATATAAATTATTACTGTAATGGACTCACCTGAATTTAAA